>NW_027591483.1:0-87494 GCF_964213995.1 Mustelus asterias | reverse complement strand
CTCTTGCTCGCTCTTGCTCTCTCTCTCGCTCTCTGTCTCTCTTGCTCACTGCCTTTCCCTCTCTCTCACTCTCTCTCGTTCTCTGTCTCTTTCTCTCTCTCTCTCTCTCTCTCTCTTGCTCACTGCCTTTCCCTCTCTCTTGCTCACTCTCTCTCGCTCCCTGTCTCTCTCTCTCTTGCTCACTCTCTCTCGCTCCCTGTCTCTCTCTCTCTCTTGCTCACTCCCTTGCTCTCTCTCTCTCTCGCTCTCTCTCCTTTGTGCTGTAAGCTTTCTGTGATTGTGTGAACCCAGTCAGGCTTGACTGGGTGAGAGGATTCTCGTGCAAGCTGCACCTGACCCTGGACTCGCACCTCGGTGCACACTGACCCACATGGGCTTTTCACCTGGCAACGCTTCAATTCTACAAGTCTGGCCTCGGTCCACAGCCTCCCCCAATCTCTGTCATCTTCTCCAACCCTCCTTGATCTCTGCATTCTTCCAGTTCTGAGTTCTTGTGCAGCCCCGATTTTATGCGTGAGACCTCAATCTTGAAAACAAATGCTGAAATAAGGGGACTTGAGACGGCTCTGTCTCTGCAGTATGCCAGCGCAGAGCACTGACATACGTTTTTATGTGCATGCGGAAAGCCGGTGGCGGGGGGGGGTAGCGAAAGACAGATGTCAGGAGAGTTTGTCCTGCTTAACACGGGTACGAGGTGTGGAAGAAGGAATTGGATGGGTTGATTTTCACTCACTGATTTCAACATAATATGGAAGAGGGGGTAAAAAGAGTAGACGAGAGGGCGGCACGGTAGCACAGTGGTTAGCACTGCTGCTTCACAGCTCCAGGGTCCCGGGTTCGATTCCCGGCTCGGGTCACTGTCTGTGTGGAGTTTGCACATTCTCCTCGTGTCTGCGTGGGTTTCCTCCGGGTGCTCCGGTTTCCTCCCACAGTCCAAAGATGTGCGGGTTAGGTTGATTGGCCAGGTTAAAAATTGTCCCTTAGAGTCCTGGGATGCGTAGGTTTAGAGGGATTAGCGGGTAAAATATGTGGGGGTAGGGCCTGGGTGGGATTGTGGTCGGTGCAGACTCGATGGGCCGAATGGCCTCCTTCTGCACTGTAGGGTTTCTATGTTTCTATTTCAATAAACAAAACCAGCAGGAAAGGGATAAACCTCACCAAGATGGTGGCATTGGGGTAATGTCACTGATTTGATTTGATTTATTATTGTCACATGTTTTAATGTACAGTGAAAAGTACTGTTTCTTGCACGCTATACAGACAAAGCATACCGTTCATAGAGTATATACGGGAGAAGGAAAGGAGAGGTGCAGAATGTAGTGTTACAGTCATAGCTAGGGTGTAGAGAAAGATCAACGTAATATATGGTAGGTCCATTCAAAAGTCTGATGGCAGCAGGGAAGAAGCTGTTCTTGAGTTGGTTGGTACGTGATCTCAGACTTTTGTATCTTTTTCCCGATGGAAGAAGGTGGAAGAGAGAATGTCTGGGGTGCGTGGGGTCCTTGATTATGCCGGCTGCTTTGCCGAGGCAGTGGGAAGTGTAGACAGAGTCAATGGATGGGAGGTTGGTTTGCGTGATGGACTGGGCTACGTTCGCAACCCTTTGTAGTTGCAGTCTTGGGCAGAGCAGGAGCCGTACCAAGCTGTGATACATCCGGAAAGGATGCTTTCTATGGTGCATCTGTAAAAATTGGTGTGGGTTGTAGTGGACATGCTGAATTTCCTTAGCCTCCTGAGAAAGTAGAGGCATTGGTGGGCTTTCTTAACTATAGCATCGGCATGGAGGGACCAAGACAGGTTGTTAATGGTTCAGACACTTAGCAACTTGAAGTTCTGGATGATTTCCACTGGACTGGTCATCCATTAGCCCAGGCTAATGCTCAGGGGAGGTGGTGCTGGTGGAATTGAAATTCAGTTGATAAATCTGGAATGATAAAGTAATTCCATTCCAATTCTGACCAGGAGTCTCACCCACTCTTACCGCCAGCCATTGGCATGTTCGGAAGGATTTACCTGTAAATCCTTCCGAACCTGTTTGGCCGCGTCATCGACGCACCTTCCTCGGCCATCAAGCCCTGGGGTGGGATTCGAACCTAGTGGAGCTACTGCCTCAGAGGCAGGGACGCAAACCCACTGCGCCACAAGGCCTCCCTGTCTCAGTAATGATGACCATGAAACTATCGTCAATTGTCGTAAAAGCCCGTCTGGTTCACAAATGTCTCCGTTGGGGGAAAGGGAAATGTGCCGTCCTTACCAGGCCTGGCCTACCTGTGGCGGCATGGTAGCACAGTGGTTAGCAGGGCAGCACGGTAGCACAGTGGTTAGTGCTGCTGCTTCACAGCTTCAGGGACTCGGGTTCGTTTCCCGGCTTGGGTCACTGTCTGTGTGGAGTTTGCACATTCTCCCCGTGTCTGCGTGGGTTTCCTCCGGGTGCTCTAGTTTCTTCCCACAGTCCAAAGATATGGCAGTTAGGTTGATTGGCCATGCTAAATTGCCCCTTAGTGTCCCGAGATGCATAGCTTAGATTAGCGGGTAAATATGTAGCGATATGGGGATAGGGCCTGGGTGGGATTGTGGTCGGTGCAGACTCAATGGGCTGAATGGCCTCTTTCTGCACTGTAGGGTTTCTATGATTTCTATGACTCCAGAGCATACAGCAATGTGGTCGATTCTCCGAGATGGTCCCTAGCCAGACACTCAGTTCAAGGGACAATTAGGGATTGGGCAATCGATGCTGGCCTCACCCAGCGACCCCTCACATCTTATGAATGAAAAAAAGAGAGTGATGGCATCTTACAGCTTTGACCTGAAAACGTGACAAATTGGCTTCAATAGAGTGATCGACCACCTTGCTGCTTTCTCGCCTGGGGGCCCTGACTGCTTCTTGGGCACATCCGCCTCAGAGGCCTATCTGCTTCTTGCCAGAGGGCCACTGTTCACCCATGGTTCTGGACACTGTTCACCCGTGAATCTTGACCAAGGACCACGCGCAATGGACAGGTGTGCGCCCTTACCTGAAACCTCGCACTTTTCTGAAGGCCTGCTCTTGGAGTATTGTGTACAGTTTTGGTCACCCTGGCATTGATAAATTGCAAAGAGTTGCTGAGAGGATTTACGAGGCTGTTGCCAGGATTAATGGGCATGAGTTATAGGGAGTGGTTGGCCAGGCGAAGACTTTATTCCTTGGAACATAGGAGAATGAGGGATGACCTTATTGAGGTGCATTAAATCATGAGGGGCAGAGATAGGATGAGCACACATAATCTTCTTCCCCGGGGAAGGGGGAATTGAAAACTAGAAAGCATGGAGTTTAAGGTGAGGGGGGAAAGTTTATTAAAGTTTAAAGTTTATTTATTAGTGTCACAAGTAGACTTACATTAACACTGCAAAGAAGTTACTGTGAAAATCCCCAAGTCGCCACACTCCGGTGCCTGTTCGGTTACACTGAGGGAGAATTTAGCACAGTCAATGTGCAGAACCAGCACGTCTTTCAGTTCGTGGGAGGAAACCGGGGCTCCCGGAGGAAACCCACGCAGACACAGGGAGAACGTGCAGACTCTGCACAGACAGTGACCCAAGCCGGGAATCGAACCTGGGTCCCTGGCGCTGTGAGGCAGCAGTGCTAACCACTGCCGCCCGCAGAAGACCCGAGAGGCAACTTCTTCACACAGAGAGTGATGCATGTAAGGAATGTGCTGCCAGAGAAAGTGGTAGCGGCAGGTACAATAGCAACATTTAAGAAGCATTTGGATAAGTACATGGATGGGAAAGGATTAGAGGGATATGGGTCAAACACAGGCAATTGGGACTAGCCGGGAGAGCACCATGGTCGGTATGAAGCAGGTGGGCCGAAGGGCCCGTCTCCGTACAGTATTGCTCTATGACTCATTTGAACAACTGCGTTTTTAAAAAGCACCACACACTTCCCTCGGGCACAGACACTCTCGTTCTGTGCTGTGCTCCCTTCCTGATTCAAAATTACCCTGTGCTCAGGATTCTTCCAGCACCGTTGCTTGGCCCTGTTCAAAACAAGGAGGAGGCAACAATAGGTCGTTCACACACACGCACTCCCTTTTGCCTAGAGTGGTACCTGAAGAATGCAAAATACATCAGGAGAGCAGACAGCTAGGGAGGAGCACTATTTATAGCGCAGAGAATAGATACATAGAGTGTCCCACTCTTGTGCAATTGCCAGAGACAGCATCGAAACCCTGCTGCAATACTCCATAGAGAGGCACAGACGATAACAGTTAGTCAGCAGGGACAGCTCAACGCACAACAACGCAGCATTTTAAAATGATGGCTTCACTGCAGGCAGGTTCGGTGCACTGACGAGGCAGAAATCTAATCGAAGGATTCAGATGGTTTTGAGTCCACAGGGAAGAGAGGTGTGGAGGGGGTTGGAGAGAGAGCAGGTAGCCGGAAGTGGCCTCACAGTTGGCGCCTGACCAGATGTTTGATGCGAACTGTGACTACTCCAAAAGGTGTCATGTAAATACAAGCCAGACATCCCTTCCTGAGTTTTTTTCGATCGGAATCTGCGCGGTGACACAGTGGTTGGCACTGCTGCCTCACAGCGCCAGGGACCTGGGTTCGATTCCCGGTTTGGGTCACTGTCTGTGTGGAGTCTGCACGTTCTTCCCGTATCTGCGTGGGTTTCCTCCGGGTGCTCCGGTTTCCTCCCACAGTCCAAAAGACATGCTGGTTACCATGATAAATTGGCCATGATAAATTGTCCATTCGTGCCAGGGGACGAGCTAGGGTAAATATGTGGGGTTACGGGGATAGGGCCTGGGTGGGATTGTCGTCAGTGCAGACTGAATGGGCCGAATGGCCTCCTTCTGCACTGTAGGGATTCTATGATTCCAATCAGACCCTGAGCCACGTGAGAAGTTCAGGACCAGTGACCAAAGGTTCGATCAAAGAGTTTGGTTTTAAGGAGCGTCTTCAAGGATGAGATAGAGGCGCAGGGGTTTAGGAGGGGATTCCAGAGCATCCCCACCCCCCCAAGCAGCTCAAGGTCTGGTTCGATGTCAGCACATTACACTGCTGTATAGCCCAGTGTGCTCAGGCATCGCTGTCATGATACTATCTCAACTCCACTTATTTTGGCGGCTGTTTTTTTGTCAAAGTGCCCTGTTCTGCTTCAAATGATTGCAAGCATTTTTTTTTACAAAAATATACTTTATTTGTAAAATATCTGAAAGAACATTACAACCATTTCAAAACTGCCATCACGCAAAGTGCAGTAATATTCAGGTTCCCTACGCACGTCACCCTTGAGGTCTTCAGTACAGTCAGTGAAACGTTACAGACATTTCAGAATGGTCATTGCAAATGGTGCAAAGATATTTAAGTTGTTCGCCTAGATCTACAGTGCTTCCGTACAACTGTGATACGTGAGGGGCAAAGTTTAAACGAGGTTTACGAGAAGTTTTTTACAGAGGATGGTGGGTGTCTGGAACTCGCTGCCGGGGGAGGTAGTGGAGGCAGATACGATAGTGACTTTTAAGGGGCGTCTTGACAGATACATGAATAGGATGGGAATAGAGGGATATGGTCCCCGGAAGGGGTAGGGGGTTTTAGTTCAGTGGGGCAGCATGGTCGGTGCAGGCTTGGAGGCCGAAGGGCCTGTTCCTGTGCTGTAATTTTCTTTGTGATGTTCAGTGTGAGTCAGAGAGCCTGAGGGGGTTCTATACAATTCCACTCCCCTCACTTCACTGGGGTTGAAAGGTCTTGGACAGCAACCTTATCCCATCGCGTCTCTGCGGCAGCTGCCCCAAGTTATAGTGCATCCCTCAGCATGTAGTTCCAAGCTTTGGATTGTTCCAGTCTGCAACCCTCAGTCAGGGACAACACTGGGCAGACCTAAGAGGGCCTTTTACCGAGTTGATGATCCTCCAGCAGCAGTTGATGTTTGTCTGAGTGCGTCCCTGGGAGCAGCCCCGAGAGCACAGAGTCCTACGTCAACAGCTGCTCGGGATGAACCTCGAGAAAAACCACCTTACCTCTCCCCAAATCTTCTTTGCAAAGGCACATTCCACAAGGAGGTGGCTAACGGTCTCTTCCCCACGTGGGCAATGCGCGGATAGGGTGAGACTCGGGCCTTGTGGGAAGGATCTGACAGGTAGGACCTTTCTCACCACCAGCCTTGCCAGGCCATCAACATTCAAATGGTTGCAAACACTTCCACGAAATGATGGGATTTTTTGGGGTTAATTTTGTGGCCCAGCTCTTCCACTGCAAGTGCTGTGATGTTAGAAACTCCCTTTTGCGACTGTTAGCACCAATTTACCGTAAATACACACTGCAGTCAGTTCACAGGGGAATCCCCCCCCAACCACGCACACGCGCACACACACGCACACAATCACGCACACTCCCACGCACACTCCCACGCACACTCACTCACACTCACTCACACTCACTCCCACAAACACACACTCACACACACATGGTTGGAACCATGCCACGGTCTGTTGACCTTGGGAGGGATTCTCTGGTCTTGGGGCGAGCGTGGCTGGAAAATCCAGCCCATACACACTCTCACTCACTCACACGCACTCATATTTATACACTCACACACACACACTTACACTCACTTTCACAAACACCCATATACACACTCACACTTACACACATTCACATATACACACTTACAGACATTCACACACACACTTGCACACTTTCACACACAGACATGCATTCTCTTACACGCACAGACACACACGCACACATACAATCACACTCTCACACACAATCACATGCACACTCTCACATGCACACAATACACTCTCACATTCACTCACTCACACACACTCTCATACAATCACACAGACACACACTCTCTCACGTACACACATTCACGCACACACACGTACACGTGCGTACATACACACATACACACACACTGTCTATTGCACCTGTACAGTAATACCAACCACAGGCAAATTAGGGACAAGTGCTCAGGAAGGAGCAACCTCTCGACCTGGTTCTAAAAAGGTTAACAAGTTGAACCACTGGTTGTGTTCAGGCGGTATTTTTATCTAAACGGCGTGTTAATTCAGAGACTATGTGTCCAGTTTTACCTTGCAGGGAATATCTGGGTGGGGGCATGGGGATTTCTGAGTTTGCCGCAGTTTCAGTCAAGCACGCTGGCCGTTGACACTGCAGCCCGGCATACGTTTCCTCAGCGAGGTTTAAAATAAGCATGGTTTATTTTTATTCTCTCTCCTCTTCACTGGCAGAACAGGCTCAAAGTGCGCAATGGCCCACTCCTGTCCCCGTGTACCTCTGCATGCCTGAGCCTAGCCCAAAATGGAGGGAAGGGGACCTGGATATTCTCTGCTCCAGTAACAGCCCGCTGATGGTGAAAACTGTTTGTTTGGTTTAATTCCGTCCGGGTGAAAGCCAGTATCGGCCACATTCTGCTGACTTTGTCGCTGTCACAGTAGCCTCTTGTTACCTTCTGGAGTTACTAATGTGTTTAAGATGAATCAGGCTAGACCTGTGCTGGGAGGCGATCATATTGAAACATGTAAGATCCCAGGGAGAAGAAAGGGGGGACACGATTTCAAAATAAGGGGTCACCCCTTTATGACGGAGAGGGTGGAGACATTTTCTTTCCTCTCAGGGCGAGGGGGCGGGAGCCTGTGGAACTCTCTTCCCCACAGCGCGGTCGAGGCAGTGTCAGTTAATAGATTCTTGACTAAGATGGGAGTCAGAGGTTATCGGGGGGGGGGGGAACGAGCAGGAGAGCAGAGTTGAGGCCACTGTCAGAGCAGCCACCACCTTATCGAATGGTGCAGCAGGCTCAAGGGGCCGAATGGTCTACTCCTCCCGATTGGTATGCCCGTAACCAGGGTAGGGATTCTGCTGAATGACGGAGGGGGGCGTTAGCGTTTGTACAAGCCTTTTGCAATCGTGATAGTTTTGTAAATTTTGCCTTCATCAATTGTTAACTGTCATATTTCCACTTGCAAAAGGGAAGAGGTCTGGTGGGTTACTCACGGATTGATGATTTGTGCGGAGTGGAATTCTGTTTTAAACTTACGATGCCACCTGATATCTTTTCTTGGATATTGGGCCAGATAAATAGCGACATGTTTGCTGGGGCCATTTTCTTCTCCCTGTTTCAGGCCATTTCTAACCTCCTCCCCCGGGCCAGATGTGTTTCCCAACTGAAAAGCCAGCCTGTTCTGTAGGACTGTGTCGATGCCGAAACTCATCGCCCTCGGTTACTCTCCCAACCACCCCCCTCCCCCCCCCACCCCAACCTTTGCCCAGTTACTCACCTGATTGCCGAGGAGTGCGCCAAGCATAGGATCGATCCGATCCCGTAAGATTTCTCACAAGGAACTGAATCCCAACTGGAGTGCAGTTTTGCTTCCTGATCCACATCGGAGGCATTGGCAGAAAGTAGACGTTATTCACCGTCCCCTCTCCGTCACTCCCACGGACTGCCTGGCTCAGGTTCCACAGACCCATCGCAGAGTAACACTCCATCCACCAACAATGTGCCCCATTCCCAAGAGCCGTGCGACCATTATCCATTGGCTTTTGGAATTCCCACCCGGTGCTGGATTCAGGTCATTCTTTTTGTGTTGGTAGACCCCTGTCCGTGAGAAAGCCTTAATGTTGGCATGAATTCCCTCCAGTCGAATCTCTATAGCAGAGAGGAGAGTCCAGCCCAGAGGTGAACCAGGCAGTGTGTGTGTCCCTGTATCACCAAGTATCGACTTTTAAATAGAAATAGATTCCTTTGGGGCCAGAGTCACTGACATGTTAGCATATTTAGCAAGCATGTCACTGCATTTTTCAAATGTTTCCTGGACAAGGAATTAATGTGATGGTACAGTGGCCTCCGCGGGCGAGGTGGGCAGACCACGATACTGGATTCCCCTGATGGGGTTTAACCGAGGGACAAGCTTCAGTTAAGAGCCTGGGAGAGATCCGTCCCCATTTCGAAAGCATGCCCCGGAACGTGAGCGCCCACTCCCGAACCTGCGGGGAGCCGTTTGGTGCAGCCTCTTGTTTGACGTCGCAATGCGCAGGCTGGCACTGCAGACACAGGGGAGCACCCTCCCGCTCGGTTCCATTGTGGAGTGCCGGCCGAGCTCGTGGACTCAGTCTGTGGATGTGATGTGGGACTCATACCCACAGTACCCTGAGTTAAAAGCCAGAGTGATACCGTAACATAACGGGTTTACTGGCTACAGGGGAAGTCATGATGTGGAGATCAGAGGAAGTCCGAGAGGATTGGAGAATAGCTAATGTTGTTCCTTTGTTTAAGAAGGGTAGCAAGAATAATCCAAGTAATTACAGGCCGGCGGGCCTTACCTCAGTGGTAGGGAAATTATTGGAGAGGATTCTTCGAGACAGGATTTATTCCCACTTGGAAATAAGTGGACGTATTAGTGAGAGGCAACATGGTTTTGTGAAGGGGAGGTCGTGTCTCACGAACTTGATCGAGTTTTTCGAGAAAGTGACGAAGATGATTGATGAGGGTAGGGCAGTGGATGTTGTCTACATGGACTTCAGTAAGGCTTTGACAAGGTCCCTCATGGCAGACTGGTGCAGAAGGTGAAGTCGCATGGGATCAGAGGTGAGCTGGCAAGGTGGATACAAAACTGGCTCGGTCAAAGAAGACAGAGGGTAGCAGTGGAAGGGTGCGTTTCTGAATGGGGGGCTGTGACAAGTGGCGTTCCTCAAGGATCAGTGCTGGGACCTTTACTGTTTGTAATATATATAAATGATTGAAGGAAAATGTAACTGGATTGATTAGTAAGTTTGCGGACGACACAAAGGTTGGTGGATTTGCGGATAGCAATGAGGACCATCAGAGGATACAGCAGGATATAGATCAGTTGGAGACTTGGGCGGAGAGATGGCAGCTGGAGTTTAATCCGGACAAATGTGAGGTAATGCATTTTGGTAGGTCTAATACAGATAGGAAATATACAGTAAATGGCAGAACCCTTAGGAGTATTGATAGGCAAAGGGATCTGGGTGTACAGGTCACTGAAAGTGACACTGTAGGTGGAGAAGGTAGTCAAGAAGGCATACGGCATGCTTGCCTTCATCGGCCGGGGTATTGAGTTTAAAAATTGGCAAGTCATGTTGCAGCTTTATAGAACGTTAGTTAGGCCGCACTTGAAATATAGTGTTCAATTCTGGTCGCCACACTACCAGAAGGATGTGGAGGCTTTGGAGAGGGTACAGAAAAGATTTACCAGGATGTTGCCTGGTATGGAGGGCATTAGCTATGAGGAGAGGTTGGAGAAACTTGGTTTGTTCTCACTGGAGCGACGGAGGTTGAGGGGAGACCTGATAGAAGTCTACAAGCTTATGAGAGGCATGGACAGAGTGGATAGTCAGAAGCTTTTCCCCAGGGTGGAAGAGTCAATTAGTAGGGGGCATAGGTTTAAGGTGCGAGGGGCAAGGTTTAAAAGAATGTACGAGGCAGATTTTTTACACAGAGAGTGGTGGGTGCCTGGAACTCGTTGCCAGGGGAGGTAGTGGAAGCAGATACGGTAGTGACTTTTAAGGGGCGTCTTGACAAGTACATGAATGAGATGGGAATAGAGGGATATGGTCCCCGGAAGGGTAGGGGGTTTTAGTTCAGTCGGGCAGCATGGTCGGTGCAGGCTTAGAAGGCCGAAGGGCCTGTTCCTGTGCTGTAATTTTCTTTGTTCTTTGTACAAAAGACCTGTAAGCTGCCGCGGGTACAGTAAGGATTGCCTGATTAAGAAGGTGACACAGTGGCTAGCACTGCTGCCAGACAGTTCCAGAGACCCGGGTTCAATTCCAACCTCAGATTTGCATGTTCTCCCCATGTCACAGTGGGTTTCCTCCGGGTGCTCCCACACTCCAAAGATGTGCAGATTAGGTGGATTGGCCATGCTAAATTGCCCGTTAGTGTCAGGGGGATTAGCAGGGTAAATATGTGAGGTGACGGTGATTGTTGTCAATGCAGGCTTGATGGGCTGAATGCCCTCCTTCTGCACTGTAGGGATTCTATGATTCTAGTAATTGCACAAAATATTCTAAATCAAAGAATGAGGGTTTAACCTATAATTAAAATCTTACATCTGTTCATACTGCCTGCTGGTTTCTGTCATTCTAGATTCCTGTGAATGCATTATGAATGGGACTTGTTAACTTGGGTTATGTGATTCTGCCATTGACAGGAGGGCCTCATTGCAGCATCAATGAGGTGTGGGCATAGGAATATATATTGGCAATTCTGATTCTATGATTCTACAAATGTTAGGACGGAATGTGTGCTTTCCATTGCACCCTGGCTGAATTAACACAGCTTCTAACCTGACTTCATCCGCTGCCGATAGTCATGGGTGTAGGGGGGAAGCAGGAGCAGAAGCAGGAAGTAGGGGTGTGTAGGGGGGCAGCCCTGCATAATTGGCACATCATCTACCATTCGTGCTCTCTGCTGGGTGCGGCAGCTGCTGCGTGTGCCGAGATGCAAGTCGCCAAGGCTCCTTCCGACGGTACCTCCCATCCCGCCACCTTCACCACCTAGAAGGACGAGGGCAGCAGACGCCATGGGGAACACCCACCGCTTGCAAGTTCCCTACTCTGAGCCCCCCCACGCACACACACACCATCCTGACTTGGACATATCTCAGCCGTTGCTTCACTGTGACTGGCTCGAAATCATAGGATCCCCGCAGTGCAGAAGGGACAGGAGGAATTACGAGGCGTTCGTTTTTTTTTAAAAACCCAGAATGATGAGAATAATTCCCGTCCCTGACACTTAGCGGTCAGCACTGAGTGGGCCCTTATGACTCATATTATTTCCATAGTGAAACTACATTTCCTCTTTAGTAAATCGAACCTTAATAAAGAGCGCAGTTGCATCATGTGCCTGCGCTAGATTCTGTTTGAGTAGAGCGCAAGTTGCAGTGACGCACAGTTACTATCTGGAGCCTTCACATTGACACTTAAAGCAAAGGGACAGAGTCCTGAACCGACCACACATTAACCGTTTAGCGGTTTAATGCATTTGGCCTCCTTGCGTCTGAAGTCATTTCTCTTCATTCAACCAGAGAGTGGTGAATTGGTGGAATTCATTGCCACAAAAGGCTGTGGAGGCTAGGTCATTGAGTGTATTTAAGACAGAGATAGATAGGTTCTTGATTGGTAAGGGGATCAAAGGTTACGGGGAAATAGGGGAGAATGGGGTTGAGAAACATATCAGCCATAATCGAATGGCAGCAGTCTCGATGGGCTGAATGGCCTGATTCTGCTCCGATATCTTATACATCCCTTTTTGAGAGCATAACCAGTTTTTGCAGTGGTAGTGCCTTCCCAGGATGCTCCGGGGGTCTGCAAATGCAAGATATAAGCTTAAAGTTTATTTATTAGTGTCAAATGTAGGCTTACGTTAACACTGCAATGAGGTTACTGTGAAAATCCCCTAGTCGCCACACTCCGGCGCCTGTTCGGGTACACTGAGGGAGAATTTAGCACGGCCAATGCACCTAACCAGCACGTCTTTTGGGCTGTGGGGGAAACTGGAGCACCCGGAGGAAACCCACGCAGGCACGGGGGAGAACGTGCAGACTCCACACAGACAGTGACCCAAGGCCGGAATCAAACCCGGGTCCCTGGCGCTGTGAGGCAGCAGTGCTAACCCACTGTGCCACCGAGCCACCCTCTTAATCAGCACCCGGAGCAATCCCACGCAGACAGGGCAAGAACGTGCAGACTCTGCAAATCAGACCTGAGGCCAGAAATTGAACCTGGGTCTCTGGCGCTGTGAGGCAGCAGTGCTAATCGCTTTGAGCCCCATCCCAGATTCTGAATGGGGTGTAACCTCTCGGCAAATTGGGAATAACCAGCACAACATGAGCAATATTGATGCTCACCGCAGGAGCGAGCTGGGTTTGAATTACTCAGCAGCTGCACACCCTGAGCTGTGTCTTTGTTCCCATTCATCCCATGGCTCATTGAAGGCGAGGCAATGCCTGAATGTGTGTCTAACCCAGAAAGTACTGGATTTTCCAATTCCTGTGGTCTTTAGATCAATACCTGCAGATAAGTCGCCTATTTCAGAAAAGTTCCACTCCTTGAGAGGTACATTATGCTGTCAACTGTGACACAACAACGGAAGGAGTGCTTTGTTGCATTGCTCTTTCTTTAATCCCTGCTCCTTTGTGGGGAGCACTGACCTCTCTATTCAGTCTCTAAGCCCAATGCAGAGGATCACGAGCATGATTGTGTGCTGTTATTTTTTTTTTTGCTTTTTCTTGTTTTCAAATAAAGGCCGATTGTTAACTTGGAGAGTGTGGGAATTTCATGCCACGTTTGGACAAATTCTGCATTGGTTGTCACCGCGCCACGTTTGTCGGGCGTAGCTTTGCACTTGTCCATCCCATGTGCAGCAATGTGCTTCCTGACCCTGCCACCTGTCCTTCCTGCGTTTAGCAGGGTCGGAGATCTCTGGGAAGCCGCTCGACCATAGACGCATTCGCGATTGAGCTTGAATCCGATCTTCGTGCGCTGCGCAGCCCAGAATTGTTTTCATTTCCACCCTCTCTACCCCAAAGTTTCGGAGTAGCAAGGCCAGTTGTAGAATTCCCTCTCGTCTCTTAGCCTAAGATCAAGCTAATTCCTCTGAGAGTAGCGGTGAAAGCCATGGGCATTGGCTTGCTGCAGTATCAGAAAGCACCATTTTAAACCCACCAACCTACTTGGGGAGTTCCTGACTTTTCGAGGTGGCCAGATCATCATGACCGCCTTTGAAAGGTTCCTTATGAAGAATTGTGCTCTGACGTGACAGCCAGCACTGACACATTATCACTTTTTGTCTCTCTCCTGCTCTCTCTTTCTCTCTCTCACACACAAACACGTTTTCACCCTCTCTCCCACTCTTTCTATCTATCCCTTTCTCTCTTACTCTCTCACTCACACTCTCTTTCTCTCCTACTCTCTTTGTCTCTCTCTCGATCTCTCACTCACATTCATGCGCTCTCTGTCTCGCTCTCTCTTGTTCTCTCACCTTCTCACTCTCTCCCACGCTCTTTGTTTCTCTCTTGCCCTTTCTCTCTCTTTCTCTCCCACTCTCTTTCTCTCCTCCTGCCTTCCACTCTCTCTCTCTCTTGCACACGCACGCTCTCTCTCTCTCCTACTTTTTCTTGCTCTCTTTTACCCTCTCTCGCTCGTTCTCTCTCTCTCTCTTTCACTCTCTTTCACTCTTTCTCTCGCTCTTTCTTTCTCACTCCTCATTCTTTCTCGCACTTTCTCACTCGCTCACGCTGTCTCTATCTCTCGCTGTCTCTAGCTCTCGCTCACGCTGTCTCTCTCGCTCACGCTGTCTCTCTCTCTCGCTCACGCTGTCTATATCTCTCGCTCACGCTGTCTCTATCTCTCGCTCACGCTGTCTCTATCTCTCGCTCACGCTGTCTCTATCTCTCGCTCACGCTGTCTCTATCTCTCGCTCACGCTGTCTCTATCTCTCGCTCACGCTGTCTCTATCTCTCGCTCACGCTGTCTCTATCTCTCGCTCACGCTGTCTCTATCTCTCGCTCACGCTGTCTCTATCTCTCGCTCACGCTGTCTCTATCTCTCGCTCACGCTGTCTATCTCTCTCGCTCACGCTGTCTCTCTCTCTCGCTCACGCTGTCTCTCTCTCTCGCTCACGCTGTCTCTATCTCTCGCTCACGCTGTCTCTCTCTCTCGCTCACGCTGTCTCTCTCTCTCTCGCTCACGCTGTCTCTCTCTCTCGCTCACGCTGTCTCTCTCTCTCGCTCACGCTGTCTCTCTCTCTCGCTCACGCTGTCTCTCTCTCTCGCTCACGCTGTCTCTCTCTCTCGCTCACGCTGTCTCTCTCTCTCTCGCTCACGCTGTCTCTCTCTCTCGCGCACGCTGTCTCTCTCTCTCGCTCACGATGTCTCTCTCTCTCGCTCACGCTGTCTCTCTCTCTCTCTCTCGCTCACGCTGTCTCTCTCTCTCGCTCACGCTGTCTCTCTCTCTCGCTCACGCTGTCTCTCTCTCTCGCTCACGCTGTCTCTCTCTCTCGCTCACGCTGTCTCTCTCTCTCGCTCACGCTGTCTCTCTCTCTCGCTCACGCTGTCTCTCTCTCTCGCTCACGCTGTCTCTCTCTCTCGCTCACGCTGTCTCTCTCTCTCGCTCACGCTGTCTCTCTCTCTCGCTCACGCTGTCTCTCTCTCTCGCTCACGCTGTCTCTCTCTCTCGCTCACGCTGTCTCTCTCTCTCGCTCACGCTGTCTCTCTCTCTCGCTCACGCTGTCTCTCTCTCTCGCTCACGCTGTCTCTCTCTCTCGCTCACGCTGTCTCTCTCTCTCGCTCACGCTGTCTCTCTCTCTCGCTCACGCTGTCTCTCTCTCTCGCTCACGCTGTCTCTCTCTCTCGCTCACGCTGTCTCTCTCTCTCGCTCACGCTGTCTCTCTCTCTCGCTCACGCTGTCTCTCTCTCTCGCTCACGCTGTCTCTCTCTCGCTCACGCTGTCTCTCTCTCTCGCTCACGCTGTCTCTCGCTCTCGCTCACGCTGTCTCTATCTCTCGCTCACGCTGTCTCTCTATCTCTCGCTCACGCTGTCTCTATCTCTCGCTCACGCTGTCTCTATCTCTCGCTCACGCTGTCTCTATCTCTCGCTCACGCTGTCTCTATCTCTCGCTCACGCTGTCTCTATCTCTCGCTCACGCTGTCTCTATCTCTCGCTCACGCTGTCTCTATCTCTCGCTCACGCTGTCTCTATCTCTCGCTCACGCTGTCTCTATCTCTCGCTCACGCTGTCTCTATCTCTCGCTCACGCTGTCTCTATCTCTCGCTCACGCTGTCTCTATCTCTCGCTCACGCTGTCTCTATCTCTCGCTCACGCTGTCTCTATCTCTCGCTCACGCTGTCTCTATCTCTCGCTCACGCTGTCTCTATCTCTCGCTCACGCTGTCTCTATCTCTCGCTCACGCTGTCTCTCTCTCTCGCTCACGCTGTCTCTCTCTCTCGCTCACGCTGTCTCTCTCTCTCGCTCACGCTGTCTCTCTCTCTCGCTCACGCTGTCTCTCTCTCTCGCTCACGCTGTCTCTCCCTCTCTCTCGCTCACGCTGTCTCTCCCTCTCTCTCGCTCACGCTGTCTCTCCCTCTCTCTCGCTCACGCTGTCTCTCCCTCTCTCTCGCTCACGCTGTCTCTCCCTCTCTCTCGCTCACGCTGTCTCTCCCTCTCTCTCGCTCACGCTGTCTCTCCCTCTCTCTCGCTCACGCTGTCTCTCCCTCTCTCTCGCTCACGCTGTCTCTCCCTCTCTCTCGCTCACGCTGTCTCTCCCTCTCTCTCGCTCACGCTGTCTCTCCCTCTCTCTCGCTCACGCTGTCTCTCCCTCTCTCTCGCTCACGCTGTCTCTCCCTCTCTCTCGCTCACGCTGTCTCTCCCTCTCTCTCGCTCACGCTGTCTCTCCCTCTCTCTCGCTCACGCTGTCTCTCCCTCTCTCTCGCTCACGCTGTCTCTCCCTCTCTCTCGCTCACGCTGTCTCTCCCTCTCTCTCGCTCACGCTGTCTCTCCCTCTCTCTCGCTCACGCTGTCTCTCCCTCTCTCTCGCTCACGCTGTCTCTCCCTCTCTCTCGCTCACGCTGTCTCTCCCTCTCTCTCGCTCACGCTGTCTCTCCCTCTCTCTCGCTCACGCTGTCTCTCCCTCTCTCTCGCTCACGCTGTCTCTCCCTCTCTCTCGCTCACGCTGTCTCTCCCTCTCTCTCGCTCACGCTGTCTCTCCCTCTCTCTCGCTCACGCTGTCTCTCCCTCTCTCTCGCTCACGCTGTCTCTCCCTCTCTCTCGCTCACGCTGTCTCTCCCTCTCTCTCGCTCACGCTGTCTCTCCCTCTCTCTCGCTCACGCTGTCTCTCCCTCTCTCTCGCTCACGCTGTCTCTCCCTCTCTCTCGCTCACGCTGTCTCTCTCCCTCTCGCTCACGTTGTCTCTCTCTCTCTTGTTCTCTCTCTTGCTGTCCGGCCCACTGAGTATTTCCAATGTTTTCTCTTTCTATTTCAGATTTGTAGCAACTGCAGTGTTTTGCTTTTCATAGAATCACAGAGTTGAGTTGGGTCTGTGCCAATCCAAAAGCAAACCACCCTGGCCTAATCCCACTTTCCAGCACGTGGTCCATATCCCTCGCTGCACGTTGCAAGAGTGCAGGTGCACGCCTGGACACCTTTGAAATGAGATGGGGGTTTCAGGCAGAGAGTTCCAGACCCCTGCAATCCTCTGGGTGAAAAGATATTTCTTCATCTCGCCTCTAATCCTCTACTAATCACTTTAAATCTAAAGAACCTCAGCCTATCCAATCTTTCTTAATCACTGCCATTCTTGCCATTTTCCAGTCTTGGGTGGCAAAATCCTGGTAAATCTGCTCTCTATCCTCTCCAGTGCAATGACCTCCATTGTGCAATGATTTGATTTGATTTATTATTGTCACGTGTATAGGGGTACATTGAACCGTATTGTTTCTTGCATGCAATACAGACAAAACATACAATTCATAGAGTACATAGGGGAGAAGAAAAGGAGAGGGTGCAATGAGGTGACCAAAAATGGTTGAGAGCTTCAAGTTGTTAGGTGTCTAAATCACCTGGTCCCCCCAGGCTGACACAGTAGTTAAGAAAGCCCACCAATGCCTCTACTTTCCCAGGAGACTAAGGAAGTTTGGCATGTCCGCTACGACAGATGCACCATATACAGCATTCTTTCTGGCTGTATCACAGCTTGGTATGGCTCCTGCTCTGCCCAAGACCGCAAGAAACTACAAAGGGTCGTGAATGAAGCCCAGTCCATCACTCAAACCCCATCACGCAAACCAGCCTCCCATCCACTGAATGCGTCTACATTTCCTGCTGCCTCAGAAAAGCAGCCAGCATAATTAAGTACCTCACGCACCCCAGACAGTCTCTCTTCCACCTCCTTCCATTAGGAAAAAGAGACAAAAGTCTGAGGTCACGTACCAAACGACTCAAGAACAGCTTCTTCCCTGCTGCCGTCAGACTGTTGACTGGACCTATCTTATATTAAGTTGATCTTTCTCTACACCCTCGCTATGACTGTAACACTACATTCTGCACCCTCTCCTTTCCTTCTCTATGAACGGTATGCTTTGTCTGTATAGCGCGCAGGAAACAATACTTTTCACTGTATGTTAATACATGTGACAACAATAAATCAAAATCAAATCAGAGAAGAGTTTGCAGCCTCCAATTGTGGCCCAACTAATGTTTCATACAATTTCAGCATAACCCCCCTGGCTCTTAATATTCAACCAATAAAGAATAAGAATTCCAGCTGCTTCTTAAACCACCTTATCGACTTGCCCTGCTACCGTCCGGAAACCTCTGGACATTTGCTGCAAGATCCCACCTTTCCGCAAAACCTCTTGGTATCCTCCCATTTGTTGTGCCACTTGTATTATTGTTCTTTCCTGGTTTGTATTTTTTTGTGGGCCTCTAGTGAGTCGTGAAACAGCAATTAAGTCAAAGTTTTTTTTAAAAGAATTTTTATTCTAAATTCCAGGAGTTATGGCGAAATATGACTCCACTTTAGAAACACTTAACTAAAACCCGGGGTTGATCCTTCCAGACACTAGAAAGAAAACGAAACACAACCTCAAGATTCTGAATCACAGAATCCCTACAGTGCAGAAGGAGGCCATTCGGCCCATGGAGTCTGCACCAACCACAATCCCACCCAGGCCCTATTCCTGTAACCCCACATATTTACCCTGCTAATCCCCTGACACTAAGGGAGAATTTAGCATGGCCAATCCACCTAACCCACACATCTTTGGACTGAGAGAGGAAACCGGAGCACCCGGAGGAAACCCACGCAGACACGGGGAGAACGTGCAAACTCCACACAGACAGTGACCCAAGCCGGGAATTGAACCCAGGTCCCTGGTTCTGTGATGCAGCAGTGCTAACCACTGTGTCACAAGACTGAAATGCAAACCATTCCTGCGACTAAACTGGCATTATGTTGTCCATCCTTAATTGTCCCCTTGAACCGAGCGTCTCGCTCGGGGCCATTTGCAAGGGGCAGTTAAGAGTTGACCAAATTGCTGTGTGGCGGGGGGGGTGCAGATCTGGAGTCACATGTATTTGCCTGCAGGCGGGACTTTGTACCTTTTTAGAAGTTCTCTCCAAGCAAGTTGGTTTTGATTTATTATTGTCACGCGTATTGGGATACAGTGAAAAGTATTGTTGTTTGCACGTTATGCAGACAAAGCATACCATTCATAGAGTACATAGGGAAGAAGGAAATGAGAGAGTGCAGAATGTAGTGTTACAGCCATAGCGAGGGTGTAGAGAAAGATCAACGTAATGCGAGGGAAGTCCATTCAATAGTCTGATGGTAGCAGGGAAGAAGCTGTTCTTGAGTCGGTTGGTACGTGTCCTCGGACTTTTGTATCTCTTTCTCGACGGCAGATGGTGGCAGAGAGTGTGCCCAGGTTGTGTGGGGTCCTTGATTATGCCGGCTGCTTTCCCGAGGCAGCGGGAAGTGTAGACAGAGTCAGTGGATGGGAGGCTGGTTTGCGTGATGGATTGGGCTACATTCACATCCCTTTGTAGTTTCTTGTGGTCTTGGACAGAGCAGGAGCCCAGATCAAGCTGCGATCCAACCAGAAAGAATGCTTTCCATGGTACATCTGTAAAAGTTGGTGAGAGTCGTATTAGACACGTCAAATTTCCTTAGTCTCCTGAGAAGATAGTTGAAAGCAGTAGAAAGTTGTTGAAGTTTCTTCCTGCACGCAGGTTATTGCCAAATAGCCGAAATGGCTAACGTTACCTGGGGTGTGGGGGGAGTTTAGAAGAGCAAGAGGCCACTTGATCTTGGGTTTCTTGACAGGGTGGATGTGGAGAGGATGTTTCCTCTTGTGGGAGAATCTAGAACTCGGTGTGGGGGCTGGGGTGGGGGGGGGGGGAGGAGGAGGAGAGAGTGTTTAAAAATAAGGGGGTCACCCAGTGCAGACGGAGATGAGGAGAAATGATTTCTCTCAGAGGGGGCTGAGTCTCTGGAACTCTCTTCCTCAGAAGGCAGGGGAAGCAGTCTTGGAATCTTTTTAAGGCAGAGATTTTAAAGTTTATTTATTAGTGTCACAAGTAGGCTTACATTAACATTGCACACAGTTACTGTGAAAATCCCCTCGTCGTCACACTCCGGCGCCTGTTCAGGTACACTGAGGGAGAATTTAGCATGGCCAATCCACCTAACCACTTCGGACTGTGGGAGGAAACCGGAGCACCCGGAGGAAACCCACGCAGACACGGGGAGAACGTGCAGACTCCACACAGACAGTGACCCAAGCCGGGAATCGAACCCGGGTCCCTGTCGAGGGACCCGGGTGTGAGGCAGCAGTGCTAACCACTGTGCCACCCAGAACTTGTTGATTAATGATGGGGTGAAAGGTTATCAGGAGTCAGCTAGAATGTGAGGTTGAGGTTACAATCAGATCAGACATGATCTTATCGAATGGGACAGCAGGCTCACAGGGCTGAGTGGCCTGTCCCCTGCTCCTAATTGGTATGTATGACCTCAGTATATCAATGCAGTAAAAGATCTGATTCTCGTAAACCTGCACTTAGTATTGATTGAACCGATGCATGAAGGTTAGTCGCCTTTTCAAATTCATAACTATACGATGTGAAATTAAAAATCAAATTGCCAAAATAGACGTTATGAAATTTCTTCATCTCCTTCGACACTGTCCCTTGTTTTATGTCCTCTTCCCTGCCCTATCCCCGCAACCACACACATTTACCATGGCCAATCCACCTAACCTACACATCTTTGGACACTAAGGGGCAATTTACCATGACCAATTCCCCTAACCTGCACATCTTTGGACAGTGGGAGGAAACCAGAGGACCCGGAGCAAACCCATGCAGACACTGGGAGAATGTGCAAACTCCATACAATCACCATTTGTAGTTTGGAATTAAATGGGGGTCCCTAGCGTTGTGAGGCAGCTGTGCCACCATGCAATCCTTACGCCTTTGACATTGTAACACATCCTACCTCATTATGGGAGTACAAAGATATCCGGATGTACTGTAGATCAGCCAATGAAAGTGGCGAGGCATGTGCAGCGAGCCATTCGGAAGGCAAATGGTATGTTGGCCTTCATTGCAAAAGGATTTGAGTTCCGAAGTCGAGGTGTCTTAACAGCAGTTATACAGGACCCTGGCGAGACCACACCTGGGGCATTGTGTGCAGTTTTAATCTCCCTACCCAAGAAAGGATATACTTGCCTTCGAGGTAGTGCAGAGCAGAGGTTCACTAGGCTGATACCGGAGCCGGCGGGACTGCCCATGAGGAGAGATTGGTTCGACAGGGCCTGTATTCACTAGAGTTTAGAAAGATGAAGTGAGATCTGATTAAAACATATAAAATTCCAGCAGGACTGGCCAGACTAGATGCAGGGAGAACCAGGGGACATAGCCTTGAGATGCAGGGTAGACCGTTTCGGACAGAGAGGAGGAGAAATGTCTTCGTTCAGAGGGTGTTGAACCTGTGGAATTCTCCACCACAGAAAGCCAGGAAGGCCAAGTCACTGAATATTACATTGAATTGATTTATTATTGTCTCATGTATTGGGATACAATGAAAAATGTTCTTGCAGGCAAAGCATACCATTCATAGAGTATGTAGGGAGAAGGAAAGGAGAGGGGGCAGAATGTAGTGTTGCTGTCATAGATAGGTTACAGGGAAAGATCAGCTTAATATAAGGTGGGTCCATTCAACAGTCTGATGGCAGCAGGGAAGAAGCTTTTCTTGAGTCGGTCAGTATGTGTTTCAGACTTTTGTATCTTTTCCCGACGGAAGAAGGTGGAAGAGAGAATGTCCAGGATGCGTGGGAAATATATTTAAGAAAGAGATGGATAATTGTCTAGATTTTAATGGCATCACAGGGTTTGGGGGGAATATGGTGCTGAGATGGAGGATCAGCCGTGATCATATTGAACGGCGGAGCAGGCTCACAGGCCGAATGGCCTACTCTTGTTCCGAGTCTCTCTGTTTTAGAGCCACCCTTAAAGCTTAGCCCTTTGGCAAGGCTGGTGATCACTGCTGCTTCACCTCAGCGTGAGTTTGTAATCTGCTGGCGTTCTTGCGAGGCGCCCTCGGGCACTTCCTGGCGTCCGCAGGAGATCCTGGAAAGGCGGGTTGTTGCGGCACCTTTCCAGCTTTTCCAGTTTGAAGGGTGTTCATGCCCCGCGGCGCTCTGCGGCAGGACGGGTGAGCGGGGAAGACTGGGCAGGGGTTCAACCGGGGTAGCATTCGGGGCACTGAGGGCTTGGACAAGCTGCTGAATCGGAGGCAGAAGCACTGCCCTCGAGGGTCAGACATGTTCACATTGAATGAGGTAGCAGGCTCGAAGGGGCTGAACGATCTACTCCTGCCTCCCTTCCCCCCCCCCCCCCCGCCGTATTTCTCTGTTTTGACCAGTCAACGGTGGCTGTGCGGCGGAAATTATGGGAGGATCTTTAACAGAGCTTGTTTTTAACCAGCCGCAAGGTGTCTGAAGTGACGGTCTTTTTGCTGTTGTTCTTGCAGCGAGGAGAAATCGGAAGATCACGAGCAGGCTGGCCAGAGGGAGAAGCTGCTCAAAGTCAAGAAGCACAAGAAGAAGGAGGAGCGCGATGACGAGAAGCACCGGGAAGCCCAGCCGGCCGAGGCTCTGCTCCCGGAGCCGGCCGACGGCAACAAGGCCGAGACGGCAGAGCAAGAGGGGGCGGTCGCGGCCACCCCTTCCACTCCCAAGCCCAGGCGCTCCCTGATCCGAGACCGGGGCCCGCTGTACAACGACCCCACGCTCCCCGAGGGCTGGACGCGGAAGCTGAAGCAGAGGAAGTCAGGGCGGTCGGCGGGAAAGTACGACGTGTACATTATCAAGTAGGTAACACCCTCGAATGGTGTCTGAACTTGTGAAAATCTCACTAACTGAAATCCCCTCTCTCGCCTCACCTCCTTCCATTGTGCTGTCTGGCACAGGCTCTGCTAAAACCCACCCTTTTGCTATGATTTAATTTATTATTGCCACATGGAAAAGGTGCAAAAAAGATTTACAAGGATATTTTAAAAGTTTTTTGTTAAGTTTATTTATTAATGTCGCAAGTAGGCTTACATTAACACTGCAATGAAGTTACTGTGAAAATCCCCTAGTGGCCACACTCCGGCACCTGTTCGGGTACACTGAGGGAGAATTTAGCACGGCCAATGCACCTATATCAGCATGTCTTTTGGACTGTGGGAGGAAACCACAGCACCCGGGGGCATGGGGGAGAACGTGCAGACTCCACGCAGTGACCCAAGCCGGGAATCAAACCCGGGTCCCTGGCGCTGTGAGGCAGCGGTGTTAATCACTGTGTGTTGGAGATTACTGGGACTTGGAGATTTGAATTATGAGGAGAGGCTGGATAGGCTGGGACTTTTTTCCCTGGAGCGTAGGAGGATGAGGGGTGACCTTATAGAGGTTTATAAAATCATGAGGGGCTTAGATAAGCTGAGTAGCCGAGATCTCTTCCCCTGGATAAGGCAGTCGAAAACTAGAGGGCAGAGGTTTAAGGTGAGAGAGGAAAGATTTAAAAGGGACCCGAGGGGCAACTTTTTCACACAGAGGGTGGTGCGTGTATGAGCTGCCGGAGGAGGTGGTAGAGGCGGGTACAATAGCAACATTTAAAATACCTTTGGACAGGTACATGGATGGGAAAGGTTTAGAGAGATATGGGCCAAACGTGGGCAAAATCAGTTCAGGTTTGGGTCAAAGGGCCTGTATATCTCTATGACTCTGTATTAGGATAAAGTGAAAAGTTTTGTTTCTTGCGCACTATATAGACAAAGCATACCGTTCATAGAGTACATCGGGGAGAAGGAAAGGAGAGAGTGCAGATTGAAGTGTTACAGTCATAGCTGGTGTAGAGAAAAATCAGCTTAATATAAGATAAATTCATTCAAAAGTCTGATGGCAGCAGGGAAGAAGCTGTTCTTGAGTTGGTTGGTACGTGATCTCAGACTTTTGTATCTTTTTCCAATGGATGAAGGTGGAAGAGAGAATGTCCGGGGTGCGTGGGGTCCTTGATTATGCTGGCTGCTTTGCCGAGGCAGCGGGAAGTGTAGACAGAGCCAATGGATGGGAGGCTGGTTTGCGTGATGGACTGGGTACATTCACGCTCTTTATAGTTTCTTGCAGTCATGGACAGTGCAGGAGCCCATACCAAGCTGTGATACATCCGGAAAGGATGCTTTCGATGGTACATCTATAACAATTGGTGAGAGTCGTAGCAGACATGCCAAATTTCCTTGGCCTCCTGAGAAAGTAGAGGTGTTAGTGGGCTTTCTTAACTATTTCACAGGACATGACTATTCCAGCACTGTCCTGGCTGACTATCCGCAATTGCACCCATCGAGTTAGGTAGTTTGATCGGGTTAGGTAGTTTGGCCATGCTAAATTGCCCCTTAGTGTCCAAAGATGTGCAGGTTAGGGGGATTGGCCATGGTTGAATGTGTGGGGTTACGGGGATAGGGTTGGGGGGATGCATTTTGGAGAGTTGGTACAAACATGATGGGCCTCTTTCTGCACTGTTAGGATTCAGTGGTTCGAAGTTGCCTGGAATATTTTTGTATTTAGTCTTAGAGAGAACACACATGGAAGAACTTTATAAAAGATTCATCGGGTTCAGCTGTATGTTTTTAAAAAGAGCAAATCAAACACTGGTCTTTAATTCCAGAGGGATAGTATTGGAGAGTGGAGAGGTTATGCTGAAGCTGTATCGAACTTTGGTCAGGCGCCACTGCACGCCGTTCCAGTCACGATGCTACAGGGGCTGGGAGCACACAGAGAGTGTGTGTGAGTGTGTATGTGTGTGAACAGAGTAAGTGTGCGCGTGTGTGGGGGGGGCACAAAGGGTGAGTTTATGTGTGAGTGGGGGGGAGTGGGGCACAGTAAGAGTGCCCCGGAACAATCTCATTAGTGACAGACAGCATGGTTTTGTAAGAGGGAGGTCGTGCCTTACAAATTTGGTGGAGTTTTTTGAGGAAGTGACAAAAACGGTTGATGAAGGAAGGGCCGTGGATGTCGTCTATATGGATTTCAGTAAGGCATTTGACAAAGTCCCACATGGCAGGTTGGTTAAGAAGGTTAAGGCTCATGGGATACAAGGAGAAGTGGCTAGATGGGTGGAGAACTGGCTTGGCCATAGGAGACAGAGGGTAGTGGTCGAAGGATCTTTTTCCGGCTGGAGGTCTGTGACCAGTGGTGTTCCGCAGGGCTCTGTACTGGGACCTCTGCTATTTGTGATATATATAAATGATTTGGAAGAAGGTGTAACTGGTGTAATCAGCAAGTTTGCGGATGACACGAAGATGGCTGGACTTGCGGATAGCGAAGAGCATTGTCGGGCAATACAGCAGGATATAGATAGGCTGGAAAATTGGGCGGAGAGGTGGCAGATGGAGTTTAATCCGGATAAATGCGAAGTGATGCATTTTGGAAGAAATAATGTAGGGAGGAGTTATACAATAAATGGCAGAGTCATCAGGAGTATAGAAACACAGAGGGACCTAGGTGTGCAAATCCTTGAAGGTGGCAACACAGGTGGAGAAGGTGGTGAAGAAGGCATATGGTATGCTTGCCTTTATAGGACGGGGTATAGAGTATAAAAGCTGGAGTCTGATGATGCAGCTGTATAGAACGCTGGTTAGGCCACATTTGGAGTACTGCGTCCAGTTCTGGTCGCCGCACTACCAGAAGGACATGGAGGCGTTAGAGAGAGTGCAGAGAAGGTTTACCAGGATGTTGCCTGGTATGGAGGGTCTTAGCTATGAGGAGAGAGATTGGGTAAACTGGGGTTGTTCTCCCTGGAAAGACGGAGAATGAGGGGAGATCTAATAGAGGTGTACAAGATTATGAAGGGTATAGATAGGGTGAACAGTGGGAAGCTTTTTCCCAGGTCGGAGGTGACGATCACGAGGGGTCACGGGCTCAAGGTGAGAGGGGCAAAGTATAACTCAGATATTAGAGGGATGTTTTTTACACAGAGGGTGGTGGGGGCCTGGAATGCGCTGCCAAGTAGGGTGGTGGAGGCAGGCACGCTGACATCGTTTAAGACTTACCTGGATAGTCACATGAGCAGCCTGGGAATGGAGGGATACAAACAAATGGTCTAGTTGGACCAAAGAGCGGCACAGGCTTGGAGGGCCGAAGGGCCTGTTTCCTGTGCTGTACTGTTCTTTGTTCTTTGTGTGTGTGGTGGGGGGGGGCACAGAGTAAGAGTGTGTGTGTGTGGGGGGGATGGGGCACAAAGTGTGTGTGTGTGTGTGTGTGAGTGTGTGCCATAGAGGGAGAGTTGTGTGCTGCCCGTGGGCCAGGTGGTCATTCTCTCATGTGTGATGTGTGTAGGACTGGCCCCTGTAAGCTGGTTAACCGGCAGTGTGGAAGACAGAAGCTCGGCTCTGTCGCTGGGAGTGGCAGGAAAGTGATGAGCAGCGGTTTGCAGCTTTTGAACTGCATTTATTGGGCAGGTACGCCGCCTCTCCAGGTTGTT
Source organism: Mustelus asterias (assembly GCF_964213995.1). Lineage (NCBI taxonomy): Eukaryota > Metazoa > Chordata > Chondrichthyes > Carcharhiniformes > Triakidae > Mustelus > Mustelus asterias. The sequence continues at coordinate 60,941 of NW_027591483.1, read as the reverse complement.
TTTAACACTGTCCTTTTTCTCCCTCATTCTGTTCTTCAGCCCACAAGGAAAGGCGTTCCGTTCCAAAGTGGAGCTCCTGGCACACTTTGAGAAGGTCGGAGACACCACCCTGGACCCCAGTGACTTTGACTTCACCGTCACCGGCCGAGGGAGCCCCTCGAGGAGGGAGAAGAAGCCACCCAAAAAGGCCAAGATCCCCAAGTCAACTGGCACGGGCAGAGGACGAGGCAGGCCCAAGGGGAGCGGCAAGGACAAGAGAGTGCCAAAGGGCGGCCCGACCAAGCGGCTGTCGGACAAAAGCGCGGCAAAGCTCCTGGTCAAAATGCCTTTCTCGGCTCCCCTGCTGCAGAAAGCCGAAGGAGCCACGTCTTCCGTGGAGCAGCTTCCAAAGGTGCGGAAAGGTGGGCCCGGCAGGAAGAGGAAGTCCGACGCTGAGCCCAAGGCTGTGCCCAAGAAGCGGGGCCGAAAGCCAGGCGTGGTCAACGTGGTGCCGGCCGTCAAGAAGAAAATCGTCAAGGAGTCTTCCATCAAACCCGAGGAAGTGACCGTCTTACCAATCAAGAAGAGGAACCTGGGGGAGGAGAGTTCACCCCTGAAGAAGAGAAAAAGCACCCGCATCTTCGAGGAGGACGCCACCATACCGGTTTTGGCAAGCCCGCCGGTGACGGAAAGTGTCCAGCCCGAGCCGTCGGCAGTGGACGCCAGCGAGAAGAGCGGGAGGGGGCAGAAAGGTGCCAAGAGCGTGATCCACAAGGCCCGTGAGGGGAGCCCCAAAGGCCGCGGCGCCAAGAAGGAGCCTCCTCACCCCGCCGACCCCACAGAGCCGGAGCCCAAGGAGGCGACTGCCCAGGAGGCGGAGAGCTCCAAGAACAGGAGGAGCCCCTCGGAACCCAAAGACTTGAGCGCCAGAGCGTGTGCGGAGGAAAGGCCTCTGCCACGGAGCAGGCCCGAGGCGGAGCTGCTTCCAAAGGAGCCTTCAAAGACTGAGCTCGCAGACAAGGGCAAACTGAGAGGCGAGGGTGATCAGCGGGGCGTCATCTCGGCCGTGCCCAGGCCGAGCAGGGAAGAGTCGGCGGATACCCGGGCCACCGTCTCGGAGCGAGTTAGCTGACTTTGATAGGAAGAGGAGAGAAAAGAAAATGAATGAGGCAGCTGTTGTGTCTTTTTCCTCCCTTGTGAGTAGGGCTCTGACGGAAGCTTTCTGAAGCAAAGTGATTCTGAACCTCGAAGCTTATCTGGGGCAAGATTTCATTTCTAATTTCTTCCTTGAAGTGTTTGCATCTGTTAGGTGGTCAAATGTTCAGTCTGTCTTTTTTTTTTGTGTTTCGTTCGGCCCCCTCGGAAAGATAACGAACGAGAGATTGCCCCTCCCCCTCCACCAGACCCCCTCCCACCTGCCCCCCCCCCCACACCCCATATCTCCCTCCCCACGCCCCCCCCCACTAAATAAGGCAAAAGTTCACCATGCCCTTCTGCAATATGGTCACAGAGCCCCCATTAGGATGTGAGTAAGACCCCCACCCTCCGCCCCCCCCCACCGCTGAACCCAGCGGGACAGTGAGCCGTTATGGAACCCAGCCCAGGATAGGGGACAGCCAGTGCAGAACCGTTCTCCAGCGGATTCTCTGCAGGGCCAGGCCCAAGGTTGTCAATTCTGATCAGATTGTGCGTGTCTGTTGGGGGGGCGGGGGGAGAGAAAAGGTGTGTGGAGAGAGGGAGGGAAAAGTCTCCCTGAAATGGAAAGGGTCCCTGATTGCGAAAGGCGTCTTCCGTCTCGATGGGCATGGGGTATCTTTAGCGCTCATCGAAAGGACCAGCAATGTGGCAGGGAGATCTGGGGGGGGGGTGGGGGGGACAACCTTTTTCAAAAGTTGGGCTTTTCCCTTTGCTGATGGGGGGGGGGGCGGGGGCGGCGGAGGGAGGGCAGAATGACACAGCGAGCTTTTGGAGCCACAGGATTGTACCCACTCCCTCACCCATTTCCCCGAATGTCTCACCGTTCTTCTCTTCAAAACCCACCCAGTTCTCGGGACGACTCTCCCAAAGGCGGACACCCCCACCCCTCCTCCCGCCCTGTGGCCCTGTTACCGAGCAAATTTGTGATGCCCTCATCTCGTTAACATGCCTGCGGGACACTCTTAAATAACACATACACACACACACACCCCCTCCCTGACACAACCGGTCGATTACAGGAAATTCAACCTGCTTCTGCCCAGTAACTCCCCCTCGCTTGTGGGGGGTGCGGGGGAGAGAGGAAGAAGTGGCAGCGTTTGCGGGGAGAGGGACAGGTTAAAAAGAAATCCAAAAATGACCAACTTTTTAAAAAAGAAATATCTAAATACACACAAATATATATATATATAAGACAAATAGGTGAGTGGAGTGTAGTCGTTCCCAAGATAGCGTTCCTGTCTACTTCCCACGTTCGACTTGTCGATCCGACCTCCCCGTATCCGAGTGAGAGCAAAGCTCAGTGCTTCCGCTGTACTACGCTAAGGGTTGCAAACACTTTGACACACTTTGCTGTCTCCTGGCGTTGGGACGTCCAACCCGACTTCCACGTCCCCACCCTTCCCACGGAGCCGGCTATCGAGCTGTCTGCTAGCCTTTTGAATCTTATTCTTCCCGCTTGCAACGTCGACTAGAGGATTTTACTGTACTGTAAGCTGTCCTTTATATCGTAATATTATTTATATCTCAATAGTTTTGGTTGTGTGTTTTTTTTTAAAAATTGAAGAAGAAAGTATGATCCAATCAGGCCGCCTGAAATACGCTGACGCCCGACACTTCCAAATGATTGACCGGGCTATATATATATTTTTGGAAGCCTGAGATCCAGTTGTCCTCTTAAGGATAACGTTGGGTCTGCTGCTGATGACGAGGGAGCCAGGGTTGGCGGGGCAGGGACCGAGAGACCAGTCCTACGGGCTTTGGCAGATCACGGCGAAAAACTATATGTTTTTTCTTAAAATAAAATGTCAAAAAATTGCTCCCTTTTTCCGGGTTTTCTTTATCAAATTCCCCCCCCCCCCCCCCAACTCCCCCACCCTGGGGTTGGACCTGATGGGAGTGTGACCGGTCAGGTCCTGTCACAGTCTCAGAGTCACCACGATGAACTAACGTGCCTGCAGGTTTAGAATTTCCTGCCACAGGCGGAGCTGGCTGGGGAAGGAAAGGGACAGAGCGAAAGGAAACTGCAGGTTGAAGGGAAAAGGGGAACGGCAGGTAGAATGGCACCCACAGGGTTGTGTACGTCGCATGTTCCTTCACAAGTCTCGCCTCCTAACACCCGTGGCTAGAAATCCTGTAGCTTGGGAAATACTGATGGAGCATGGCAGGAAGGGCATCGTCCTGGTCATGGGTTTCACTGTGGAGGCCTTTCCCTTTCTTTTCCTCCCCCTTCCCCCAACTCTCAGCAATCCCCAGCATTCCCCGCTTTCCCCCCGACTCCCCGCTTTCCCCCCCGACTCTCCGCTTTCCCCTCCGACTCCCCGCTTTCCCCCTCGACCCCCCGCTTTCCCCCCCGACTCTCCTCTTCCCCTCAAGACTCCCCGCTTCCCCTCCCGACTCCCTGCTTTCCCCTCCCGACTCCCCGCTTCCCCTCCTGACCCCCCGCTTTCCCCCCCGACTCCCCGCTTTCCCCCCCGACTCCCTGCTTTCCCCCCCGACTCCCTGCTTTCCCCCCCGACTCCCCGCTTTCCCCCCCGACTCCCCGCTTTCCCCCCCGACTCCCCGCTTTCCCCCCCGACTCCCCGCTTTCCCCCCCGACTCCCCGCTTTCCCCCCCGACTCCCCGCTTTCCCCCCCGACTCCCCGCTTTCCCCCCCGACTCCCCGCTTTCCCCCCCGACTCCCCGCTTTCCCCCCCGACTCCCCGCTTTCCCCCCCGACTCCCCGCTTTCCCCCCCGACTCCCCGCTTTCCCCCCCGACTCCCCGCTTTCCCCCCCGACTCCCCGCTTTCCCCCCCGACTCCCCGCTTTCCCCCCCGACTCCCCGCTTTCCCCCCCGACTCCCCGCTTTCCCCCCCGACTCCCCGCTTTCCCCCCCGACTCCCCGCTTTCCCCCCCGACTCCCCGCTTTCCCCCCCGACTCCCCGCTTTCCCCCCCGACTCCCCGCTTTCCCCCCCGACTCCCCGCTTTCCCCCCCGACTCCCCGCTTTCCCCCCCGACTCCCCGCTTTCCCCCCCGACTCCCCGCTTTCCCCCCCGACTCCCCGCTTTCCCCCCCGACTCCCCGCTTTCCCCCCCGACTCCCCGCTTTCCCCCCCGACTCCCCGCTTTCCCCCCCGACTCCCCGCTTTCCCCCCCGACTCCCCGCTTTCCCCCCCGACTCCCCGCTTTCCCCCCCGACTCCCCGCTTTCCCCCCCGACTCCCCGCTTTCCCCCCCGACTCCCCGCTTTCCCCCCCGACTCCCCGCTTTCCCCCCCGACTCCCCGCTTTCCCCCCCGACTCCCCGCTTTCCCCCCCGACTCCCCGCTTTCCCCCCCGACTCCCCGCTTTCCCCCCCGACTCCCCGCTTTCCCCCCCGACTCCCCGCTTTCCCCCCCGACTCCCCGCTTTCCCCCCCGACTCCCCGCTTTCCCCCCCGACTCCCCGCTTTCCCCCCCGACTCCCCGCTTTCCCCCCCGACTCCCCGCTTTCCCCCCCGACTCCCCGCTTTCCCCCCCGACTCCCCGCTTTCCCCCCCGACTCCCCGCTTTCCCCCCCGACTCCCCGCTTTCCCCCCCGACTCCCCGCTTTCCCCCCCGACTCCCCGCTTTCCCCCCCGACTCCCCGCTTTCCCCCCCGACTCCCCGCTTTCCCCCCCGACTCCCCGCTTTCCCCCCCGACTCCCCGCTTTCCCCCCCGACTCCCCGCTTTCCCCCCCGACTCCCCGCTTTCCCCCCCGACTCCCCGCTTTCCCCCCCGACTCCCCGCTTTCCCCCCCGACTCCCCGCTTTCCCCCCCGACTCCCCGCTTTCCCCCCCGACTCCCCGCTTTCCCCCCCGACTCCCCGCTTTCCCCCCCGACTCCCCGCTTTCCCCCCCGACTCCCCGCTTTCCCCCCCGACTCCCCGCTTTCCCCCCCGACTCCCCGCTTTCCCCCCCGACTCCCCGCTTTCCCCCCCGACTCCCCGCTTTCCCCCCCGACTCCCCGCTTTCCCCCCCGACTCCCCGCTTTCCCCCCCGACTCCCCGCTTTCCCCCCCGACTCCCCGCTTTCCCCCCCGACTCCCCGCTTTCCCCCCCGACTCCCCGCTTTCCCCCCCGACTCCCCGCTTTCCCCCCCGACTCCCCGCTTTCCCCCCCGACTCCCCGCTTTCCCCCCCGACTCCCCGCTTTCCCCCCCGACTCCCCGCTTTCCCCCCCGACTCCCCGCTTTCCCCCCCGACTCCCCGCTTTCCCCCCCGACTCCCCGCTTTCCCCCCCGACTCCCCGCTTTCCCCCCCGACTCCCCGCTTTCCCCCCCGACTCCCCGCTTTCCCCCCCGACTCCCCGCTTTCCCCCCCGACTCCCCGCTTTCCCCCCCGACTCCCCGCTTTCCCCCCCGACTCCCCGCTTTCCCCCCCGACTCCCCGCTTTCCCCCCCGACTCCCCGCTTTCCCCCCCGACTCCCCGCTTTCCCCCCCGACTCCCCGCTTTCCCCCCCGACTCCCCGCTTTCCCCCCCCGACTCCCCGCTTTCCCCCCCCGACTCCCCGCTTTCCCCCCCCGACTCCCCGCTTTCCCCCCCCCGACTCCCCGCTTTCCCCCCCCCGACTCCCCGCTTTCCCCCCCCGACTCCCCGCTTTCCCCCCCGACTCCCCGCTTTCCCCCCCGACTCCCCGCTTTCCCCCCCGACTCCCCCCACCCAGCCACAGTGGAATTGCTGAAGGGGGTGACCATTCGTCCAGCTGCCAGAGTGGGGGACAGGGGAGATGTAACGGGGTGTCGGTCACTGTGTCTTAATGGTCAGAGCATCAAATGCTGTAAGATGCAGCCAAGATGGTGGCGTTGACAGTGCTCTGAATTGATTTCTATTTTGCAGGAGGGAGCAGCCTGTCGCTCCTTCCCTTGAGGTGTGCGTACAGCCCGGGGTACGCAGATGTCCTCTGCTGTTAATGAGGTAACAACCCGTATTTTGAGGTTGGGGCAGCAAGGTGCACGTCTTGTCTTCAGCACATTCCAAAGCTTCCCACCACCAGCAAGTGTGGAAGCGTCGAGTGAGCCACCAACCCGTCAAGCTGACATTCCGAGGCCGTGCTGGTGGGTTCTGGCTGAGGGTTTTCCTGGGCTGTGGAAAACGGATAGATTACAGGGTGGGGGCCCCTGGCCCCGCTCCGCCCTATCCCAAATCTTCAAGGTCTGAGGGTGGGAGAAGAACCTCTGTGAGTGATGTGGCTTGAGGGCAGGAAGATTATCCGAGGGCCACAGCGGAGAACTCTTCTCCCCTCCCAGATAGTGCAGTCGGATTCTGAGCAACCACCTACCCAGGCTGACGGGGCATGGGTTCTCCTCTCTTCACTCCCATGCACCCTCTCCCACCTTCCTCCCTATCAAGGTACATTTCGGTTAAGCTTTTTTTAACGCCTTAAAATGCACTAAATTGCACCTTTTTTTAAAAAAGAAAATCTATTTATTTTGTGGGGGGGGGGGGGGGGGGCAGGGGTTCTCCCTAAAGACATCCCCCGCACTGGCGTCCCTCCCTCCTGACGTCCCTCCGCACTGGCGTACCCCCGCACCCACGTCCCTCCCTACAGGTGATCCCCCCCCGCACTGGCGACCCTCCCTACGGGTATTCCTCCTGACAGGCGTCCCTCAGCACTGGCGTCCCCCCGCACCCACGTCCCTCCCGACAGGCGTCCCCCCGCACTGGCGTCCCCCCGCACCCACGTCCCTCCCAACAGGCGTCCCCCCGCACCCACGTCCCTCCCAACAGGCGTCCCCCCGCACTGGCGGCCTTCTGCCAAGCAATGACTGTGGGGCATTGTTTCCCAAATGAGCAAACCCTCCAAACTGTGACACTCCCACCAGCTTTCAGTTGACCTCACGGCAAAGCATTGGGTCCACCCGTCTGCCTTAGCTTGCAAAAGCCTCCGTGGCTTTCCCTGAGGTGCAGACCCCGTGCAGCTTCAAGCCTGCATTCTGTGAGCCTCTTGTGAGGAGTTTTGCTTTGCATTTTTGATTTATCTTGGGTGCCCTGCGATCCCCGTAGCCAGTGGCCCCTTCTAGACACCCCCACCATCCACTCTACATCAGCCTCGCACGATCCATCTTCCAACTGCGTTCCCCCCGCCCCCCAACCTGTTCACCTGTGCTTTGCCAGGCAGAGGGGGATCTGGGGGGGTTCAGCCGGCCTCTACAGCTTTGCCCACTGACACTTCCCCCACTTTCAAACTATTCGGCCAGCTGTAGTTATCAGGAAAGTTTGACTCCCTTGGAGTAAGGATGTTAAGCTCAGAGAATAGCTCTCTGTTAGTAATACCTGAGTTAGCGAAGACTGGGAGTGAGAAAGGATCGTGCTAATGTTCGGAGACGCAGGGAGATTAGGAATTTGTGACATTTAAAGAGATGAGGTTTATTTCTTTCTGACTCGTTGATGTGACATACAGTTCAGTTTGCATGCGTACCTTGCGGACTGAAGCAACGCGGTACCTTGACGTAGGTGAATTTAGATGATTTGGAAAAGCTGACCTTGTGTTTGCTGCCAATCCCCGTCCTGTTTATTGAAACTCTCCGCCCGCCGTTCTGTTCGATAGTCGACAGCAATTTTCTCGTGAAGGTTTGACCCAAATTCATTTTGCAAGATTAGCCATCATGTCACCTCTGCGGTTTATTGTGTGCTGAGGGAGAGAGGAGGAAGTCACACTTCAGCCAACACCTATCTGCGCGATTCCCACAGACTGCTCCCACCGCCAATGACAGACCTGTACCCATCGGTATCTTGTACCTTAATGTTGTACAGCTCAGTGTACTCCCAGTCACATCCTGTAACTGTCAGTATCCTGTACACTAATGTTGTACAGCTCAGTGTACTCCCAGTCACATCCTGTAACTCTCAGTATCCTGTACACTAATGTTGTCCAGCTCAGTGTACTCCCTGTCACATCCTGTAACTGTCAGTATCCTGTACACTAATGTTGTACAGCTCAGTGTACTCCCAGTGACATCCTGTAACTGTCAGTATCCTGTACACTAATGTTGTACAGCTCAGTGTACTCCCAGTGACATCCTGTAACTGTCAGTATCCTGTACACTAATGTTGTCCAGCTCAGTGTACTCCCAGTCACATCCTGTAACTGTCAGTATCCTGTACACTAATGTTGTACAGCTCAGTGTACTCCCAGTGACATCCTGTAACTGTCAGTATCCTGTACACTAATGTTGTACAGCTCAGTGTACTCCCAGTGACATCCTGTAACTGTCAGTATCCTGTACACTAATGTTGTACAGCTCAGTGTACTCCCAGTGACATCCTGTAACTGTCAGTATCCTGTACACTAATGTTGTACAGCTCAGTGTACTCCCAGTGACATCCTGTAACTGTCAGTATCCTGTACACTAATGTTGTACAGCTCAGTGTACTCCCAGTGACATCCTGTAACTGTCAGTATCCTGTACACTAATGTTGTACAGCTCAGTGTACTCCCAGTGACATCCTGTAACTGTCAGTATCCTGTACACTAATGTTGTACAGCTCAGTGTACTCCCAGTCACATCCTGTAACTGTCAGTATCCTGTACACTAATGTTGTCCAGCTCAGTGTACTCCCTGTCACATCCTGTAACTGTCAGTATCCTGTACACTAATGTTGTACAGCTCAGTGTACTCCCAGTGACATCCTGTAACTGTCAGTATCCTGTACACTAATGTTGTACAGCTCAGTGTACTCCCAGTCACATCCTGTAACTGTCAGTATCCTGTACACTAATGTTGTACAGCTCAGTGTACTCCCAGTGACATCCTGTAACTGTCAGTATCCTGTACACTAATGTTGTACAGCTCAGTGTACTCCCAGTGACATCCTGTAACTGTCAGTATCCTGTACACTAATGTTGTACAGCTCAGTGTACTCCCAGTGACATCCTGTAACTGTCAGTATCCTGTACACTAATGTTGTACAGCTCAGTGTACTCCCAGTCACATCCTGTAACTGTCAGTATCCTGTACACTAATGTTGTACAGCTCAGTGTACTCCCAGTGACATCCTGTAACTGTCAGTATCCTGTACACTAATGTTGTCCAGCTCAGTGTACTCCCTGTCACATCCTGTAACTGTCAGTATCCTGTACACTAATGTTGTACAGCTCAGTGTACTCCCAGTGACATCCTGTAACTGTCAGTATCCTGTACACTAATGTTGTACAGCTCAGTGTACTCCCAGTCACATCCTGTAACTGTCAGTATCCTGTACACTAATGTTGTACAGCTCAGTGTACTCCCAGTGACATCCTGTAACTGTCAGTATCCTGTACACTAATGTTGTACAGCTCAGTGTACTCCCAGTGACATCCTGTAACTGTCAGTATCCTGTACACTAATGTTGTACAGCTCAGTGTACTCCCAGTCACATCCTGTAACTGTCAGTATCCTGTACACTAATGTTGTACAGCTCAGTGTACTCCCAGTCACATCCTGTAACTGTCAGTATCCTGTACACTAATGTTGTACAGCTCAGTGTACTCCCAGTGACATCCTGTAACTGTCAGTATCCTGTACACTAATGTTGTACAGCTCAGTGTACTCCCAGTGACATCCTGTAACTGTCAGTATCCTGTACACTAATGTTGTACAGCTCAGTGTACTCCCAGTGACATCCTGTAACTGTCAGTATCCTGTACACTAATGTTGTACAGCTCAGTGTACTCCCAGTGACATCCTGTAACTGTCAGTATCCTGTACACTAATGTTGTACAGCTCAGTGTACTCCCAGTGACATCCTGTAACTGTCAGTATCCTGTACACTAATGTTGTACAGCTCAGTGTACTCCCAGTCACATCCTGTAACTGTCAGTATCCTGTACACTAATGTTGTACAGCTCAGTGTACTCCCAGTGACATCCTGTAACTGTCAGTATCCTGTACACTAATGTTGTACAGCTCAGTGTACTCCCAGTGACATCCTGTAACTGTCAGTATCCTGTACACTAATGTTGTCCAGCTCAGTGTACTCCCAGTGACATCCTGTAACTGTCAGTATCCTGTACACTAATGTTGTACAGCTCAGTGTACTCCCAGTCACATCCTGTAACTGTCAGTATCCTGTACACTAATGTTGTACAGCTCAGTGTACTCCCAGTGACATCCTGTAACTGTCAGTATCCTGTACACTAATGTTGTACAGCTCAGTGTACTCCCAGTGACATCCTGTAACTGTCAGTATCCTGTACACTAATGTTGTACAGCTCAGTGTACTCCCAGTCACAGTCCTTTACTGGTGGCTAACACTGCTGTCTCAGCCGGGGCCTTCTGTTTGATTCCCAGGGTGACTTTGTGGAGTCTGCACGTTCTCCCCGTGTCTGCGTGGGTTTCCTCCGGGTGCTCCAGTTTCCTTCCACAATCCGAAAGACGTGCTGGTTAGGGTGCAATGGCCGTGCTAAATTCTCCCTCAGTGTTACCCGAACAGGCGCCGGAGCACTAGGGGAAGGCTTGTTGCTTCAGTGAGTTTGCTCTCATTCATGTCGGAATCCGCGAGGGGCAACCTTACCTGTCCAGGTTAGCGTACAATCCCAAAGGCAACCCTTGGGAATGGGGAGCACATTGTCCGCTGTCCTTGGAGTTCTGGATCCCTGATCATCGATCGAGGCAGCTCTGGTTAAACACAGCGCAGGAAGGGATAAGAGCAGCTGTTGACCGGGCCTTGCTGACTCTGTCTCCCTCCCTCCCTTGTGTGACTCTTTGGAGCCATTCCGATAAATCTGCTTTGATTTGGATGGTGTACCACCGCACCCAGATAGACACTAGTTCTATCTCACTCTATAAGCTCCCAGCGATTCCACCGTGGCAACCTGTGTTTTGCCTGAGGGACTCCTTCAGGCTTCCTTGTCCCGAATGTATCCCTTTTACCTTCCTCACGGTAGCTGTGTTGCAGGAGGTGGGTGCTTGCCCCCCATCTTGAGTCAACGCAGAGGGCCAAAGCCCACTGTTTCAAAGAAAAATAAGTGTCCCCTAGCCGAGATAATCGTCTCAGCTTTTTTTTACTTTGTGCGGCTTGTAATCTCCATTGCTGATTGTGTTTGAGTTGTTGGGGAGGGGAGGAACAGTCGGTGGGTGTAGGGGGGGAACCCTGCTTATTTTCCCAGAGAAAAATGGCACCCCGACTGTCTCCACTGGATTATTTTGCGACAGGCAGCGTTCTTGATCTTGGTGCCAGTTTGCAGAAACAACCCCGACACCTGGCGCGCCGTCGTTCTCAAGGGCAGCGTCTGAAACCGTGGCTAAATTTAAAGACGCAGTCCACCCCCGTGCTGGTTAGGTGCACTGGCCGTGCTGAACTCTCCTTCAGTGTACCCGACCAGGAGTGTGGCAACGGTTTCCCGCCAGCAACGGTTTGGCCTTGTTTCCCACGCAATGGAACAGCGCTGGGAGGGGTGTGTCTGAGAAGCAGGGTAATCGGTGTGACCTAACCAGCTTCCCCCTTGCCCCATTGGGTTAGCTCTGAGTCCTTCCTGCCTGGATCTGACCCCCCCCCCCCGCTCCGAACCTTTTTGAGAAGGTGTGAAACTGCCATCCGGTTTGTTGCATACCACCCATACAAAAGAACACCCTGCCCCACAATCTTACCTAAACCCCTTAAATGGAGAGGGAGGAATTCGGAGGAACGTTTGCGTCCCTCTGAGGAAGGCGAGGCAGCTTCAGAGGGTCCTTAGAGAGGGGCAAACAATTGGGTCAAACTTAGAAGTATGAAGCCCCCACAGTGCAGAAGGAGGCCATTCGGCCCATCGAGTCTGCACCGACTCTCCGAAAGAGCATCTTACCCAGGCCCACTCCCTGATCCAGTGACCCCAAACTTGTGGCCAGAATGGACCCAGCTTTGTATTCTGTTACCTCAGTGACCGCCATTTGAATGCCCTGCTGTCCCGTTCTGAAATGCAGGTAGACGTGTGCCCATTGTTAGCTGCTAGATTCCAGGTGCTGTCTGGTTTTTGCACCCTTGCCAACGTTCCTTATTCTTGGTTCTGCAGCCTCTCCCTGCCATGCCTCAGCTGCGAAGGAGCCGAGTGGACATGTTTAAAACTCTAATTCCAGATCGAAAGTCTCGCCATTTTGACAGGATCCTAGAATCCCTACAGTGCAGAAAGAAGCCATTCGGCCCATTGAGCCAGCACCGACCACAATCCCACCCAGGCCCTCGTCCTGTAATCCCCTGACACTAGGGTCAATTTAGCACGGCCAATCCACCTAACCCTGTGGGAGGAAACCGGAGCACCGGGAGGAAACCGGAGCACCCAGAGGAAACCCACGCAGACACGGGGAGAACGTGCAAACTCCGCACAGTGACCCGAGATAGGAATTGAACCTGAGTCCCTGGCACTGTGAAACAGCAGTGCTGACCACTGTGCCACCGTGCCGCCCAAGTAGGGAACTCAGTGCGTGCGTACGCGTACATCGATTCCCCACCATTACCCAGAAGAGGCATCTGTCTACCCATCATCAAAGACATGGTAGAGAGAATGGTGTTTTGGTGAATGAGCAGGTATCCCCCCCTCCACCCACCCCCCAAACATTAGTAGAAACCCTGGTCTGGATTCCAAGTCAGTGCAAATCTGTAGGTTGGGGGTTCAGTTTAGCTCAGTTGGCTGGACAGCTGATTCACAACGCCGACAGCACGGGCAACCCCCCCCCCCTCCCCTCCGATCCCGGCTGAAGCTATTCACCAAGCTCCCCCCCCGTCTCGATCTTGTCTCTGGCCCAAAGTGGGGAGACCCTTGGGTTAAAATCATCACCAGCCAGCTCTTCCCCTCAAAGGGGAGGGAGAGGAGCTTCTGGTCAACTGGATTATGGTGACTTTGCTTTTTAAACCTATAGCCCTGGCTGGTGGGGGAAGGGGGTAGTTGCCGAGAGCTGTGCCAAACACACAGTGCTGGAAAAAAGCACCGAGAGGAATGGGTTGACACCGGGAGACCAATCGGATTCCTCTTCGCAACTGGTTCCAAACCAGGTCCAAGGAAGAGGCCTATCAGACTCCGGAAGCGTTAACTCTCTCTCTCCCTCCACAGATGCTGTCAGACCTGCTGCGTTTTCTTTTCTGGCGCGCACTGATTTTATTTTAAACCATGTAGCTTGGGAAAAGGGTTGAGGAAGGACCAGGGCAGACAGGTTCGCAAATACCTTGCTGAGAAACCTGGGGTGGTGGTGGGGGGGAGCGGGGGGGATGACCCAGCAGCTGGATTGCTCTGTCTCAGACAGTGCCCGAAGCCTTCCTCTCACTCGCTGCCTGAAGATTTTGCGACAGGAACCCAGGTTCGATTCCCGGCTTGGGTGGCTGTGTGAAGTTTGCACGTTCTCCCCGTGTCTGCGTGGGTTTCCTCCGGGTGCTCCGGTCTCCTCCCTCTTCCCAAAGCTGTGTAGTTTAGATGGATTGGCCGTGCTAAATTGCCCCTTAGTGTCCAAAGATGTGCAGGTTAGGTGGATTGGCCGTGCTAAATTGCCCCTTAGTGTCCAAAGATGTGTGGGTTAGGTGGATTGGACATGCTAAATGTGCGGGGTTACGGGGATAGGATGGGGCGAGAGCCTGAGTAAGATGCTCTGTCAGAGAGGCGATGCAGACTCAATGGGCTGAATGGCCTCCTCCTGCACTGTTGGGATTCTATGATTCCAGTTCTCCTCCCACTGGAAGTCTGCCAGGCTGCTGCAACAGTGCTGGCAGCAAAATCTCCACTGAAAAAACATAGTCGGAGCCTGGCGGGACCCATTAGGTCGGAGCGTCCATTGTCACGGGTGACCTGGCCTCACTGGGCTGAGAGAACTGAGATCACACCACAAGCTTTTGACGGGTGGTATTTCTAATGGTGTCCCTGCCCCAGCTGGTATCTACTTTTTTTTCCCCTGCTTAATTGCCCAATAACATTACGAATAAGACCTAACTGTCGCTGCCTTTACCCGGGCAGCCTCTGTCTCTCCATCCGGTGAAGCACTGGTGTCATCCGAGATCCAGAAGGCACAGTTATTTCAGGCTCCTGGATTGTGCGCGCGTGTGTGCGCTTTTTAATTGGTAGATAAGATATAGCCGCGTTCAGGCAGGGTGGCAGTGTACACGCCTCGGACACGCTGCCAGCCTAATCGTTGATCAGCCCCCATAGATACAATTTCCTTCAGCCCCTGGAGCAAAATAGAAAACGTCCCAACTTGCGAACCTCCTACTTGAAGGCACAAACTGGAGCATTTTGAGCAGGAAAAAGTATTTGACTTATAATCAGGTGCTGGGGGAAGATTGTACCGGTGACCGTATCACCCAGGTGCCCAGACACAGCCCAAACATTGGAGAGAGTTGTCCCTCCACCCCGACACACCTCCCGTTCCCTCCTCTCCCTCCTGTCCTTTACAAAGCTGCAATCCTGCTCTCTTGGTCTTTTTTTTCCCTCTGTAACCTGCCCCGCACAAACGGCCTCTTGCTGCATCACACTGGGGTTTTATTTTACTGTCCGTTTTCGATCGCAGCCCTTCCCGACAGTTGGACAAAGTACCTGACAGTGGGTAAAGATTAGCCTGAAACTTTTTCTAGTCTGCACTCCTAACACATTGTTCGTGTGTGTGTGTGTGTGCGTGTGTGTGTGTGTGTGTTTGTCAGTGATGAGATTCTTCCTGTAAACCAGTAGCCAATAATACACCTAGGTTGAACCCGTGGGTCTTTTATTCTGTTAGAATAACGCTTTTGTTTTTGCACGAGAAATAGAGAAAACGAGTTTATATTTTTTTTAAAAAAAGGCTTTGAAAAATCTTAATTGTAAAACTGTTCTGCTTATGACTCCACCCAAATGTTTCAGCAAACAAGAATATAAATTATATATACATATATATTCTATATCATTGTTGCTTTTACATCGTTCCACACTTGTCATAACCTAGGTAGCTCGACTCGATGTGCTGGCAATTTTCTTTGCAGTCAAGACAGACGAATCAAGTCAGCCTTCCTGTGGCCAACGCTCGGCCGCAAGTCGCAGATTTGTAATCTCAATCCAGCGTCCCTCTCTGCCCACAAACCCTGTTTTCCCCTCGAGGCAAGAAAATGGCTGGCGGGGCGGGGGCCTCGATGCTCGGAAACAGTAGCAAGGGGGAGAAAATGCAATGGCGCGCTGAGTGGGGGAGGGCCGGGGGGAGCGCCTATTCAATGCTCACAAACGGGAGCAGGGAGAAGAGAATGTAATGGCGGGGTGGGGATGGAGGGACAAGGAAAGACTTGCATGTCATAACTTGGGTTCACATTTAGCAGCCCCTCAGTTTGGCGAAGCGTCTCCATATTCCAGTGGTCATGGCCAATTCCTAGCTGTTTTATGTTTATTATTAATTTTTTTTAAATTTTAAATAGATAATCTGTTTGTCCAGTAAGGATCGACCGGTTGGGGGACCATCTGGTTTATATTTTTTACATTTTAGTAATATATAGAATATATAAAAGCTTCCTATAGAATATAAACATATAGTTTCCTATAGAATATATACGTATAGTTACTGAATAGATTATAGCTCAGTGCTTCCTTTTTCTCTTGTACATGTCCGGACTGACGTGACTGTAAAGCCCAGGCCTGTAGTTTGTGTGATTGGTTTGAGCATCCTCCAAAACCCTCGCTCCTCTGATTCCACTACAGTGCCGGAGCGTCTGTCGTGCTAGCTGTGTGGCGTTCCCGTTGATTTTCTTTTTTAGCAGGGTGAAGGACAGCCCGTGTGTAATTATGAAACCCCTGTTTACTCAGTGGAGGTATAAACTCTCACGCTCTCACTGTGTGTAACCATGTCGGATCCTTGCCCAGCAGGGTAAGGGTTTACTTGTCCGTGATTATGTCGTTATTGTTTGGGAGGGGGAAGGGGAGGGGTGGGGGGGGGGGGGGGGGGCGGGGGCGGGGGGTGGGGGAGATACAGGGGTGGGGTGATGTTCGTGAAGCCCGCGCCGCCCTGTGTTTAATGGCCTCGGAGATGCCTGTTTGCACAGCAGGGGCAAGGATTGCTCGCTGTGTATCCGTGCGTGCGCGCGCTGGGATTCCCTTGATTGGGTAAAGGTTGAAGGGGTCGCTCGCTGTGTAACGATACGGGGGTTTGCGTTCATTCGGCAGGGTAAGGGACACTCTGTAACTGTATGGCGGGGAAGGGGAGGAGGGGGGGGGGGGGTCTGTTCTGTTCAGCAGGGTAAGGATTGAGATGACGCTGCAGACTGGTTAGTCTTCTCATTTAACCTTCCAAAATGACTCTTTAAGTGTGGCTTCCATGCCTCGCGCGTATGATGAACTGATGTGGTCTCCCATCACTGTCGAAACGCAAATAAAAATTTCCAAGTCCTCAATTTTAACCACTTGTAAGACTTTTACTTGGCGGCTAAATGAAGTGACGTCTCGTTTTCTTTGCATCTTGCCGACCGCAGGCCGTCCGTCGAGCCTCGCAGCCTGCCAGGGTCAGAGGTCACAGACCCAGTTCCAACGCATCAGCACCTTCAGACACCAGGGCAGAACCAAACTCCTGCCTTGGCGCTCGCCACCGGGTGGCTGGAGGGAGAGGCTGACCGCCCAGCCCAGACTGTGGGGGGGGGAGGGGGGGGGCGCAGAGCTGACCGAGGGCCGCAAAGTCCCCGACCTTCTTAGTGCTGGGAGTGGCTACAGGTAAACCTCTTGGAATCATAGAATCCCTACAGTGCAGAAGGAGGGCATTCGTCCCATCGAGCCTGCACCGACAACAATCCCACCCAGGCCCTATTCCCGTGACCCCACGTAATTACCCTAGCTAGTCCCCTGACACTAAGGGGCAATTTAGCATGGCCAATCCACCTAACCTACACGTCCTTGGACACTAAGGGGCAAGTTAACATGGCCAATCCACTGAACCGGCACATCTTTGGATTGTTGGAGGAAACCGGAGCACCCGGGGGAAACCCGCAGAGAGACGGGGAGAAGGTATGAACTCCACAGACAGTCACCCAAGGCCGGAATCGAACCCAGGTCCCTGGCGCTGTGAGGCAGCAGCGCTAACCACTGCGCCACCGTGAAAAAAAGCAAGTGGTGAATGCTGGGAGTGGGGGGTGGGAAGAGACGACGACGCCCTACAGGTGAGAATGGAGGATGAACCAGCCCTGCGACAGCGAGATACGTGACGCTTGATTCGAGGCGCCACGTCCTGGTCTCCGAGGGAGCAAGCGACCTTCGTGTGGGTACAGCCCCAGAAGTGAATGGCTTGTTTTGAGGGGAGTTAAAGTGGGATATAGATTGCCGGGCCTGTTTGTTGTGTGGTGTCGCTGATGGGGTTTATTTGTATTTACAAAGAATGTTGGCAGCACACTAATCTTTGGGTGGTAAAACAGGATTCGACCCTTGGCCTTCAGGACCGACACTGTCTCATAACTCGCAGGGTTGCCAACGAGAATGTTTTTTCCCCCTCTTCAACTTGCTGTCTTGATTGTTGATCAGTTTGAAAGGTACCAGCTATTCGGTGAGGGTCCTTGTGAAATCCCCCACCTGTTCGAATTGGTCACGGAATCAAAACGTCACCAGCTTCTTCTCCATTGGCAGCTAAAACAGACTGGTGGCTTTGGAGTGTCTTTCACTCTCGCCTCGATTTTGAGGACCGGGCCGCAGGAATTGTGCAGGTCAGGGTCGTCACAGCTTTTCTCTCCCAATCTATGACCCTCCCCCACCCCGTCCCCAAGCTCTTAAAGGGCAAGCGATTGCTGGAATGTTCCATTTCTCTTATCTCAAGAGGGATCCGGCAGGCAAGCTAGAACATAGAACAGTACAGCACAGAACAGGCCCTTCGGCCCACGATGTTGTGCCGAGCTTTATCTGAAACCAAGAAAACCAAGCTGTGGCCCAATTGCTCCTCTTGCCAAAGATACACTGTTAATCAGAGGCAGCATTCATTCAAAATATTGAGTGGAAAATCCCCATCCCAACTGTGTGTGCATGGCGTGTATATGCGTGTGTGTGTGTGTGTGTGCGTGCACGCATGTGTGTTTGTGTGCGTGCATGCACGTGTGTGCACGCATGCATGTGTGTGCACACGCATGTGTGTGTATGTGTGTGTGCATATGCATGCATACATGTGTGTGTGCGTGTTTGTGTCTACGTGTGTGCCATGTGTGTGATCTGAAATGAAACTGATGGCAGGGTAAGGAGAACGTTAATTAACGGACTGCGATTAGCCCCTGGATAACACAGTGGGTGTTTTTTTATTCTCACTCTTTCATGGAGGATTGGAGGGGTCGCTGGGTGGGGGTAGCATTTGTTGCCCATCCTTAATTGCCCCCTTGAACTGAGTGTCTGGCTCAGGCTGTTTCCGAGAGGAGCAGTTAAGATTCGACCACATAGATGTGGGAGTGGGGGAATCTGGAGTCACATGTAGGCTAGACTGGGGTAAGGACGGCAGATCTCCTTTTCCCTAAAGGGGGACATTAGTGAACCAGATGGGTTTTTATGACAGTCGATAATGGTTTCGCAGTCACCATGACTGCAACTGGTTTTATAACCCCAGATTTTACTAATTGAATTTACATTTCACCAGCTGCCCTGGTGGGATTCGAACCCTCTGGATTACTCGCTCAGTGATGTAACCACTATGCCACCCATCTCCCCAATAAGTAGGCACTCCATGAGGAGGGAGGAAAGGGTGCAAGTTCAAAAAACGCAAGGTGCCTGATGGACCAGAACCAGTCACTGATTCACATGCGTGAGCCGCTAGATTAATCACCCTGCTCGTGTGTGTGTGCTAGAGTGTGTGCATCTACATGGGTCTGCGTCTGCATGCATGTGTGTGTGTGCGTCTGCATGCGTGTGTGCATGCGTCTGCGTGCATGTGTGCGTGCGTCTGCGTGCGTGCATCTGCATGCGTGTGTGCGTGCATCTGCGTGCGTGTGCGCGCAGCTGCGTGCGTGGCTGCGTGTGTGCGTGTGTGTGTGTGCGGCTGCGTGTGTGTGTGTGCGGCTGCGTGTGTGTGTGTGCGGCTGCGTGTGTGTGTGTGCGGCTGCGTGTGTGTGTGTGCGGCTGCGTGTGTGTGTGTGCGGCTGCGTGTGTGTGTGCGGCTGTGTGTGTGCGGCTGCGTGTGTGTGTGTGTGCGGCTGCGTGTGTGTGTGTGTGCGGCTGCGTGTGTGTGTGTGTGCGGCTGCGTGTGTGTGTGTGTGCGGCTGCGTGTGTGTGCGTGCGGCTGCGTGTGTGTGCGCGCGGCTGCGTGTGTGTGCGCGCGGCTGCGTGTGTGTGCGCGCGGCTGCGTGTGTGTGCGCGCGGCTGCGTGTGTGCGCGCGGCTGCGTGTGTGTGCGCGCGGCTGCGTGTGTGCGCGCGGCTGCGTGTGTGCGCGCGCGGCTGCGTGTGTGCGCGCGCGGCTGCGTGTGTGCGCGCGCGGCTGCGTGTGTGCGCGCGCGGCTGCGTGTGTGCGCGCGCGGCTGCTGCGTGTGTGCGCGCGCGGCTGCGTGTGTGCGCGCGCGGCTGCGTGTGTGCGCGCGCGGCTGCGTGTGTGCGCGCGCGGCTGCGTGTGTGCGCGCGCGGCTGCGTGTGTGCGCGCGCGGCTGCGTGTGTGCGCGCGCGGCTGCGTGTGTGCGCGCGCGCGGCTGCGTGTGTGTGCGCGCGCGGCTGCGTGTGTGTGCGCGCGCGGCTGCGTGTGTGTGCGTGCGCGGCTGTGTGTGTGTGTGCGGCTGCGTGTGTGTGCGGCTGCGTGTGTGTGCGGCTGCGTGTGTGTGCGGCTGCGTGTGTGTGCGCGCGGCTGCGTGTGTGCGCGCGGCTGCGTGTGTGTGCGCGCGGCTGCGTGTGTGTGTGCGCGGCTGCGTGTGTGTGTGCGCGGCTGCGTGTGTGTGTGCGCGGCTGCGTGTGTGTGTGCGCGGCTGCGTGTGTGTGTGCGCGGCTGCGTGTGTGTGTGCGCGGCTGCGTGTGTGTGCGCGGCTGCGTGTGTGTGTGTGCGCGGCTGCGTGTGCGTGCATGCATCTGCATGTGTGTGTGTGCGGCTGCATGTCTGTGCGTGCACGTCCATGCGTGTCTGTGTGCATCTGCATGTGTGAGCGTGTCTGCATGCATGTGTGCGTGTGCCTGCATGTGTGCGCGCCCGAATCTGTGTGTGTGCGCCTGCTTGTGTGTGTGTGTGCAGGGCTGCATGCGTGTCTGTGTGTGCATCTGCATGCATGTGTGCATGCATCTGCATGCGTGTCTGAGCGCATCCATGTGTGTCTGTGTGCGCGCATCTGCATGCGTGTCTGTGTCTGCATGTGTATGTGTGTGCGCATCTGCATGTGTGTCTGTGCGTGTGCACCTGCATGCGCGTGTGTGCATCTGCATATGTGCGTGCACCTGCATGCATGTGTGTGTGCGCCTGCATGCATGTGTGCGTGCGCCGGCATGCATGTGTGCGTGCATCTGCGTGCATGCGTGTGTGGCTGCATGTGTGTGTGCGTGCGCATCCATGCGTGTCTGTGTGCATCTGCATGCATGTCTGTGTACATCTGTATGCGTATCTGCATGTGTGTGTGCGTGTGTCTGCATGCATGTCTGAGTGCGCCTGCATGTGTGTGTGCGCCTGCATGTGTGTCTGTGTGCATCTGCATGCGTGTGCACCTGCATGCATGTGTGCATGCATCTGTATGCGTGTCTGTGGGCGCCCATGTATGTCTGCACACGTGTCTGTGTGCACACATCTGCATGCATGTCTGTGTGCGCCTGCATGTGTGTCTGTGTGCGTCTGCATGCGTGATGTGCATCTGCATGCGTGTGTGTGCGCATCATGCATGCGTGTGTGCAGCTGCATGCATGTGTGTGCAGCTGCATGCATGTGTGTGCATCTGCATGCATGTGTGTGCATCTGCATGCATGTGTGCATCTGCATGCATGCGTGTGCATCTGCATGCATGCGTGTGCATCTGCATGCATGCGTGTGCATCTGCATGCATGCGTGTGCATCTGCATGCATGCGTGTGCATCTGCATGCATGCGTGTGCGGCTGCATGTGTGCGTCTGCATGCGTGCGTGTGCGTATGCGTGTGTGTGCATGCGTGCATCTGCATGCATGCGTGCATCTGCATGCATGCGTGTGCGTCTGCATGCATGCGTGTGCGTCTGCATGCATGCGTGTGCGTCTGCATGCATGCGTGTGCGTCTGCATGCATGCGTGTGCGTCTGCATGCATGCGTGTGCGTCTGCATGCATGCGTGTGCGTCTGCATGCATGCGTGTACGTCTGCATGCATGCGTGTGCGTCTGCATGCATGCGCGTGCGTCAGCATGCATGCGCGTGCGTCTGCATGCATGCGCGTGCGTCTGCATGCATGCGCGTGCGTCTGCATGCATGCACGTGCGTCTGCATGCATGCGTGTGCGTCTGCATGCATGCGTGTGCGTCTGCATGCATGCGTGTGCGTCTGCATGCACGCGTGTGCATCTGCATGCATGTTTGTGTGCATCTCCATGCATGTGTGTGCACCTGCGTGTTAGTGTGCACCTGCGTGTTAGTGTGCACCTGCGTGTTAGTGTGCACCTGCGTGTTAGTGTGCACCTGCGTGTTAGTGTGCACCTGCGTGTTAGTGTGCACCTGCGTGTTAGTGTGCACCTGCGTGTTAGTGTGCACCTGCGTGTTAGTGTGCACCTGCGTGTTAGTGTGCACCTGCGTGTTTGTGTGCACCTGCGTGTTTGTGTGCATCTGCGTGTTTGTGTGCATCTGCGTGTTTGTGTGCATCTGCGTGTTTGTGTGCATCTGCGTGTTTGTGTGCATCTGCGTGTTTGTGTTCATCTGCGCGTTTGTGTGCATTTGCGCGTTTGTGTGCATCTGCGCGTTTGTGTGCATCTGTATGTTTGTGTGCATATGCATGCGTGTTTGTGTGCATATACATGTGTGTGTGTCTGCATGCGTGTGTGTGTCTGCATGCGTGTGTGTCTGCATGCGTGTGTGTGTCTGCATGCGTGTGTGTGTCTGCATGCGTGTGTATGTCTGCATGCGTGTGTGTGTCTGCATGCGTGTGTGTGTCTGCATGCGTGTGTGTGTCTGCATGCGTGTGTGTGTCTGCACGCGTGTGTGTGTCTGCACGCGTGTGTGTGTCTGCACGCGTGTGTGTGTCTGCACGCGTGTGTGTGTCTGCACGCGTGTGTGTGTCTGCACGCGTGTGTGTGTCTGCACGCGTGTGTGTGTCTGCACGCGTGTGTGTGTCTGCACGCGTGTGTGTGTCTGCACGCGTGTGTGTGTCTGCACGCGCGTGTGTCTGCCCGCGCGTGTGTCTGCCCGCGCGTGTGTCTGCCCGCGCGTGTGTCTGCCCGCGCGTGTGTCTGCACGCGCGTGTGTCTGCACGCGCGTGTGTCTGCACGCGCGTGTGTGTCTGCACGCGCGTGTGTGTCTGCACGCGCGTGTGTGTCTGCACGCGCGTGTGTGTCTGCACGCGTGTGTGTCTGCACGCGTGTGTGAGTCTGCACGCGTGTGTGTGCATCTGCATGTATGTCTGTGTGCGTATCTGCATGTATGTCTGTGTGTGCATCTAGATGCGTGTGTGTGCGAGTCTGCATGCGTGTCTGAGTGTGCGTTTGCATGCGTGTGTGTTAATGACATAATGGACTGCGATTGGGTAGTCTGGGCATCTTCACGTTCCGAGTATGAACACACCCTCCCCTCCCCCCAACCCCGTTCCGTGAATGATGCTCCCAATCTGCCGGCTTTTCAACTTTGCCAGCTCACTGCCCCGTGTGACAGCCTTTGAAAACCGTGGCTGCCAATTGGTCAGCCCGCAAAGTTGTCGGAAGCCGTGCCCCAGTCGGTGGCCAGCCTGGTGACCGTGGCACTGTCCCTTTCACCATCGGTGGCCCCAATGTCTAACCCTGCTTTGCAAAGCTTCATTCCAAGAGGCGGTTTCATTCCACTGTCTAACTGATCCGCAGGATCTGTCCTGATCCCTCCCCCCTCCCTCACCGAATTGGGATTGGTTTCTTCCACCATAAGAACAGGAGGCCATTCGGCCCATCGAGTCTGCTGCATCATTCAATGACTGATCTGATATGAGAATCCTCAGCTCCACTTTCCCACTTATCCCCTCGATTTCCTCGCTCATTAATAATCTGTCTATCTCGGTCTTGAACACACTCAGCGACCCAGCCTCTGGGGTAAAGATTCCACACATTCAATCCCCTCCGAGAGAAGAAATTCCTCCTCGTCTCCGTCTGAAATGGGTGACCCCCCCCTTAGTCTGAGATTGTGCCCTCTGGTCCCAGACTCTCCCACACGGGGAAACAGCCTCTCAGCATCAACCCTGTCAAACACCCCCTGAGAATCCGATACAGAGTCTGGTCCCAGACTCTCCCACACAGGGAAACAACCTCTCAGCATCCACCCTGTCAATCCCCCCTGAGAATCCGATACAGAGTCTGGTCCCAGACTCTCCCACACGGGGAAACAACCTCTCAGCATCCACCCTGTCAAACACCTGAGAATCTCAATAAGGTCGCCTCATTCTTCTAAACTCCCAATGAGTGCAGGCCCCAAACCTACTCAACCTCTCCTCGTAAGAAACTCCCACCCCGGGATCGACCGAGTGAACCTTCTCTGGACTGCCTCCAATGCCGCCTTCCCCCAGCACAGCAAGATCCCACTTCCATCAAGAAAACCCCTAAGTTAGATTCATCGACCAGACTGATGCCCTCTGTGTCCAATGTACCGGAGGCCCGAGGGTGACCACTCGCTGTCTGGTCTCCAATGCAATGGGCTTGCCACAGTCTCCATCCAATCCTAATCGTGAGACCACGGCTGCAAGGTTGATGTGGAAGGTGCAGACACTGTGGATGATGTGTGATCGATTGAGAGGGGAACTTCATCCAGCATGAGTGTTTGCCGTTGACACTCGATGCTGGGGATGTCGACACCGGTGCTTTTGTTGGCTGTATTCAGATTGCGAGAATAGGGTGAGGCTGAAATGACTCCTTTGCCGAAGGGGTTCCGTCCAGCCCCCCGTGTGGTTTGGCTTCTCGACTGAAGTGGAAAGGGCAATGTTGGCCAACAGCTGCCGGGAGGGAAGTTGGTTGTTGGCCGTGCCAGTTATACCCACCTGCCCCAACTCTCAAATCCCATCCATCAACTCCTCCTTGGTCACACTCAGTATTGACAAAGAGGGCCAGCTTGGCATCTGGCTCCAACCTATCTGTCTCCACGGCTCTTCACCCGCTGCCTGCCATTCCCACTGCCCATTCTTCCCTCTCTCACATTCTTCCACACACTCCCTGTCTTCCTCACTCTCTCACACTCTCCTGTCTTCCTCACACTCTCTCTCTCACACTCTCTCTCTCTCACACTCTCTCTCTCGCACTCCTGCCCCCCCCATCCCCTCTCTCTCTCCCCCCATCCTCTCTCTCTCCCCCCATCCTCTCTCTCTCCCCCCATCCTCTCTCTCTCCCCCCATCCTCTCTCTCTCCCCCCATCCTCTCTCTCTCCCCCCATCCTCTCTCTCTCCCCCCATCCTCTCTCTCTCCCCCATCCTCTCTCTCTCCCCCATCCTCTCTCTCTCCCCCCATCCTCTCTCTCTCCCCCCATCCTCTCTCTCTCCCCCCATCCTCTCTCTCTCCCCCCATCCTCTCTCACTCCCCCCATCCTCTCTCTCTCCCCCCATCCTCTCTCTCTCCCCCCATCCTCTCTCTCTCCCCCCATCCTCTCTCTCTCCCCCCATCCTCTCTCTCTCCCCCCATCCTCTCTCTCTCCCCCCATCCTCTCTCTCTCCCCCCATCCTCTCTCTCTCCCCCCATCCTCTCTCTCTCCCCCCATCCTCTCTCTCTCCCCCCATCCTCTCTCTCCCCCCCCATCCTCTCTCTCCCCCCCCATCCTCTCTCTCCCCCCCATCCTCTCTCTCCCCCCCATCCTCTCTCTCCCCCCCCCCATCCTCTCTCTCCCCCCCCATCCTCTCTCTTCCCCCCCCATCCTCTCTCTCCCCCCCATCCTCTCTCCCCCCCATCCTCTCTCTCCCCCCATCCATCCTCTCTCTCCCCCCCATCCATCCTCTCTCTCCCCCCCATCCATCCTCTCTCTCCCCCCCATCCATCCTCTCTCTCCCCCCCATCCATCCTCTCTCTCCCCCCCATCCATCCTCTCTCCCCCCCACCCATCCATCCTCTCTCTCCCCCCATCCATCCTCTCTCTCCCCCCCATCCATCCTCTCTCTCCCCCCCATCCATCCTCTCTCTCCCCCCCATCCATCCTCTCTCTCCCCCCCATCCATCCTCTCTCTCCCCCCCCATCCATCCTCTCTCTCCCCCCCATCCATCCTCTCTCTCCCCCCATCCATCTCTCTCTCCCCCCCATCCATCCTCTCTCTCCCCCCCATCCATCCTCTCTCTCCCCCCCATCCATCCTCTCTCTCCCCCCCATCCATCCTCTCTCTCCCCCCATCCATCCTCTCTCTCCCCCCCATCCATCCTCTCTCTCCCCCCCATCCATCCTCTCTCTCCCCCCCATCCATCCTCTCTCTCCCCCCCATCCATCCTCTCTCTCCCCCCCATCCATCCTCTCTCTCCCCCCCATCCATCCTCTCTCTCCCCCCCATCCATCCTCTCTCTCCCCCCCATCCATCCTCTCTCTCCCCCCCATCCATCCTCTCTCTCCCCCCCATCCATCCTCTCTCTCCCCCCCATCCATCCTCTCTCTCCCCCCCATCCATCCTCTCTCTCCCCCCCATCCATCCTCTCTCTCCCCCCCATCCATCCTCTCTCTCCCCCCCATCCATCCTCTCTCTCCCCCCCATCCATCCTCTCTCTCCCCCCATCCATCCTCTCTCTCCCCCCCATCCATCCTCTCTCTCCCCCCCATCCATCCTCTCTCTCCCCCCCATCCATCCTCTCTCTCCCCCCCATCCATCCTCTCTCTCCCCCCCATCCATCCTCTCTCTCCCCCCCATCCATCCTCTCTCTCCCCCCCCATCCATCCTCTCTCTCCCCCCCATCCATCCTCTCTCTCCCCCCCATCCATCCTCTCTCTCCCCCCCATCCATCCTCTCTCTCCCCCCCATCCATCCTCTCTCCCCCCCCCCATCCATCCTCTCTCCCCCCCCCCATCCTCTCTCTCCCCCCCATCCTCTCTCTCCCCCCCATCCTCTCTCTCCCCCCCATCCTCTCTCTCCCCCCATCCTCTCTCTCCCCCCCATCTCTCTCTCTCCCCCCCATCCTCTCTCTCCCCCCCATCCTCTCTCTCCCCCCCATCCTCTCTCTCCCCCCCATCCTCTCTCTCCCCCCCATCCTCTCTCTCCCCCCCATCCTCTCTCTCCCCCCCATCCTCTCTCTCCCCCCCATCCTCTCTCTCCCCCCCATCCTCTCTCTCCCCCCATCCTCTCTCTCCCCCCCATCCTCTCTCTCCCCCCCATCCTCTCTCTCCCCCCCCATCCTCTCTCTCTCTCTCCCCTATCCTCTCGCTCCCATCCTCTGTCTCTCCTATCCCCTCTCTCCCCATCCTTCCTGTATCTCTCTCTCCCTTCCCCCCCCCCCCACTCTCTCCCCACCCTTCCTCTCTCCCCACCCTTCCTCTCTATCACCACCTTCCCCTCTTCCTCTCCATCTCCCCACCATTCTCCACTCCTTCCCCTCTCTCCCCTTCCTTCCCCTCTCGCTCTCTCTCTCCCCTCTTGCTCTCTCTCTCCCCTCTCGCTCTCTCTCTCCCCTCCATCACTTCTCTCTGTCCCCACTTTCCCTCGCTCCCATCTTTGTGTGTATGTTCCGTCCATCATTCCGCACTCAGTCCCTCTGTACAGGCTTGTGATCCTCTGTGTTCATGTCTCTCTGCACCCCTTTCCCATCTCCCTCCGCACCCTCTCATAGAAACATGGAAAATAGGAGCATGAGTAGGCATTCAGCCTTCGAGCCTGCAGTATGATCATGGCTGCCGCTGTATCTCAATGCTACATTCCCCATGCTCTCCCCAAACCCCATAAACACTTAGAGTCTAAAAATCTATTTATTTCTTAAATATATTCTGTAATTTGGCCCCCACAGCTTTCTGTGGTGGAGAATTCCACTGGTTCACCACCCCCTCAGTGAAGACATTTCTCTTCATTCTGTCCTAAATGGCCTCCCCCGTATCCTGAGACTGGGACCCCCTGTTCTCGACCCCTCCCCAGCCAGAGGAAACAACCTCCCTGCACCCAGTCTGTCCAGCCCTGTCAGAACTTTATATGTTTCAATGAGATCCCCTCTCATTCTTCTAATCCCAGTGAATACAGGCCCGGTCGACCCAATCTCTCCCCATAGGACAATCCTGCCATCCCAGGGATAAATCCCAGTGAATACAGGCCCGGTCGACCAAATCTCTCCCCATAGGACAATCCTGCCATCCCAGAAATCCGTCTGGTGAACCGTCGCTGTGCTCCCTCCATGGCAAGTATATCCTTTCTTAGATAAGGAGACCAAAACTCCACACCATTGGTGTGGTCTTGCCAAGCTGCACTTAGACATCCTTACTCCTCTACTCAAGTCCTTTTGCAATGAAGACCAACATACCATTTGCCTTCCTAACTGCTTGCTGTAATGGCAGTGACCCTTTCAGTGACCTTTTGTATGTCAACATTTCCCAATCTCACCATGTAATCCTCAGCCATTCTATTTCTCTGACCGAAATGGATAATTTCACATTTATCCACAATATAATGCATCCGTCCTGTATTTACCCACTCACCCAACTTGTCTAAATCACCTCACAGCCTCTTAATATCCTCCTCACCACTCATAGAATCCTACAGTGCAGAAGGAGGCCATTCAGCCCATCAAGTCTATACAGACCACAATTCCACCCAGGCCCTATCCCCATAACCCCATGCATTTACCCTAACTAATCCCCTTGACTCTAAGCGGCAATTTAGCAAGGCCAATCCACCTAACCCGTCCATCTTTGGACTGTGGGAGGAAACTGGAGCACCCGGAGGAAACCCACGCAGACACGGGGAGAACGTGCAAACTCCACACAGACAGTGTCTCAAGCTGGGAATCGAACCCGAGTCCCTGGCGCTGTGAGGCAGCAGTGCTAACCACTATGCCACCCAGTGGCGGCACTCCCATTCCTACCAAGTTTCAGGTGATCAGAAAACTTGTAGATATTATATTTGGTTCCCTCATTCAGATCATTGACGTATTTTGTGAATAGTTGGTGTCCTCGCACTGATCCCCGTGGGACCCTCACTAATCGCTGCGGGCCACTTTGAAAAAGACCCATTTATTCCTACTCTCTGTTTCCTGTCTGCTAGCCAATTCTCAATCCAGGCCAATGTGTTAGAACCAATCACATGCCCTTTAATTTTGCACACTCTTTGGTTTGATTGATTTGTTATTGTCACATGTATTGTGAAAAGTATTGTTTCTTGCACGCTATACAGACAAAGCATACCATTCATAGAGAAGGAAAGGAGAGAGTGCAGAATGTAGTGTTACAGTCATAGCTAGGGTGCAGAGAAAGATCAACTTAATGCAAGTTGTAAGTCCATTCAAAAGTCTGATGGCAGCAGGGAAGAGCCTGTTCTTGAGTCGGTTGGTACGTGAACTCAGACCTTTGTGTCTTTTTCCCAATGGAAGAAGGTGGAACTAACCTCTTTCGTGGAAGTTTATCAACAGCCTTCTGAAAATCTGTGCCCGCTCTCTCCCCTGTGCCCTCCGCACCCCCTCTCCTTATGCCTCAGAGCCCCCTCTCACCGCATTCCCGCCCCATTTCTCTAACGTTTTTCCTGATTGAGAATTATCCGCCTTACACCCATCGCTTCTCGTTCCAGGACAGCCTGACGGAGATATCCAAATGCCCAGTCCTGCCGCCATTCTGGGACTCTTGCTTCACTCCTCCAGCTGGCAGCCACAGACTGCCCTCTGCATCGCACCACCGTGATGGTGTTTGAGAGAGTTGGGCAGAGGGCTGTCGGTGGGTGGGGGGGGGGGGGGGGATTCTGTACTTTTGGACCCGGAATCAATTCCGGCCTCGAGTGACTGTCTGTGTGGGGTTTGCACATTCTCCCCCGTGTCTGCGTAGGTTTCTTCCGAGTGCTCCAAAGATGTGCAGGTTAGGTGGATTGGCCGTGCTAAATTGTTCCTTAGTGTCCAAAGATGTGCAGGTTAAGTGCATTGGCCGTGCTAAATTCTCCCTCAGTGTACCGAACAGGAGTGTGGCGACTAGGGGATTTTCACAGTAACTTCATTGCAGCGTTAATGTAAGCCTACTTGTGACACTAATAAATAAACTTTAAAGTGAAATAAATAAACTTTCTGACCCTCTTGTTCACAAAGGCCTCCCCTTCTGCTCCCACTCCCCGACAGCCCTCCCTCTCCCGCTGCAGATATACCCTCCCACAGACCATGTGGGAATAACAAACTCACCTTCCCAGGCCCAGGGTTCGCTGTCTGAGAACCTCTGGGAGGTTCGCAGACACCTGTTCCATGCAGTGTAAATGCAATCACTGCCTGCAACCCTCCCAACCCGAATTATAATCAATCCACACAAAACTGCAGCGGCGCTCACTAACTTGCATGCTTCTTTCATGATGTGGAGATGCTGGCACTGGACTGGGGTAAACACAGTAAGAAGTCTCACAACACCAGGTTAAAGTCCAACAGGTTTATTTGGTAGCACAAGCTTTTAGAGTCTCGCTCCTTCATCAGGTGAGTGAGGAGTTGTGTTCACAAACAGGGCATATACAGACACAAACTCAATTTACAAGATAATGGTTGGAATGCGAGTCTTTACAGATAATCAAGTCTTAATGGTACAGACAATGTGAGTGGAGAGAGGGTTAAACGCAGGTTAAAGAGGTGTGTATTGTCCCCAGCCAGGACAGTTAGTGAGATTTTGCAAGCCCAGGCAAGTCATGGGTTACAGATAGTGTAACATGAACTCAAGATCCCGGTTGAGGCTGTCCTCGTGTGTGTGGAACTTGGCTATCAGTCTCTGCTCAGCGATTCTGCGTGTCGTGTGCGTTGAAGGCCGCCTTGGAGAACACTTACCTGAAGATCAGAGGCAGAATGCCCTTGACTGCTGAAGTGTTCCCTGACAGAAAGAGAACACTCTTGCCTGGTGATTGTCGAGCAGTGTTCATTCATCCGTTGTCGTAGTGTCTGCATAGTTTCCCCAATGTACCATACCTCGGGACATCCTTTCCTGCAGCGTATCAGGTCGACAACGTTGGCCGAGTCGCAAGAGTATGTATCATGTACCTAGTGGATGGTGTTCTCATGTGAGATGATGGCATCCATGTCGATGATCTGGCACGTCTTGCAGAGGTTGGTGTGGCAGGGTTGTGTGGTGTCATGGTCACTGTTCTCCTGAAGGCTGGGTAGTTTGCTGCGAACAATGGTTTGTTTGAGGTTGTGCAGTTGTTTGAAGGCAAGAAGTGGGGGTGTGGGGATGGTCTTGGTGAGATGTTCATCTTCATTGGTGACATGTTGAAGGCTCCAGAGGAGATGTCGTAGTTTCTCCACTCTGGGGAAGTACTGGACGACGAAGGGTACTCTGTCCACTGTGTCCCGAGTTTGACTTCTAAGGAGGTTGGTGCGGTTTTTCGTTGTAGCCCGTCGGAACTGTCGATCGATGAGCCGAGCGCTATATCTTGTTCTCACGAGGGCATCTTTCAGCGTCTGGAGGTGTCTGTTGCGATCCTCCTCATCTGAGCAGATCCTGTGTATTCGGAGGGCTTGTCCGTAGGGGATGGCTTCTTTAACGTGTTTAGGGTGGAAGCTGGAGAAGTGGAGCGTTGTGAGGTTATCCGTGGGCTTGCGGTACAGTGAAGTGCTGAGGTGACCGTCCTTAATGGAGATGCGTGTGTCCAAGAATGCAACCGATTCCGGAGAGTAGTCCATGGTGAGTCTGATGGTGGGATGGAACTTGATGATGTCATCATAGAGTTGTTTCAGTGATTATTCACCATGAGTCCAAAGGAAGAAAATGTCATCGCTGTATCTAGTGTATAGCA
Source organism: Mustelus asterias (assembly GCF_964213995.1). Classification (NCBI taxonomy): domain Eukaryota; kingdom Metazoa; phylum Chordata; class Chondrichthyes; order Carcharhiniformes; family Triakidae; genus Mustelus; species Mustelus asterias. The sequence goes on along the minus strand of NW_027591483.1, from coordinate 29,919 downwards.
TCGGTTGAAGGTCCTGTGTGGTGAAGAAGTCTTGTTCGAACCTGTGCATGAAGATGTTGGCATATTGAGGTGAAAAGTTGGTCCCCATGGCTGTTCCATGTGTCTGGATGAAGAACTGGTTTTTGAAGGTGAAGACACTGTGGTCCAGGATGAAGCGAATGAGTTGTAGAATTGAGTCTGGAGATTGGCAGTTGTCGGCATTGAGTACTGAGGCAGTTGCAGCAATGCCATCATCGTGGGGGATGCTGGTGCAGAGTGCAGAGACATCTATTGTGATGAGGAGTGTTCCTGGTTCAACTGCTCCATGGGTGCTGAGTTTCTGTAAGAAATCCGTAGTGTCGCGACAGAACAACTTTATGATGACATCATCAAGTTCCATCCCACCATCAGACTCACCATGGACTACTCTCCGGAATCGCTTGCATTCTTGGACACACGCATCTCCATCAAGGACGGTCACCTCAGCACCTCACTGTACCGCAAGCCCACGGATAACCTCACGATGCTCCACTTCTCCAGCTTCCACCCTAAACACGTAAAAGAAGCCATCCCCTACAGACAAGCCCTCCGAATACACAGGATCTGCTCAGATGAGGAGGATCACAAGACACCTACAGACACTGAAAGACGCCCTCGTAAGAACAGGATATGGCGCTCGACTCATTGATCGTAAGTTCTGACGCGCCACAGCGAAAAACCGCACCAACCTCCTCAGAAGACAAACACGGGATATGGCAGAGTACCCTTCGTCATCCAGCACTTCCCCAGAGCGGAGAAGCTACGACATCTTCTCCGGAGCCTTCATCATGTCATCGATGAAGACGAACATCTCACCAACGCCATCCCCACACCCCCACTACTTGCCTTCAAACAACCACGCAACCTCAAAGAGACCATTGTTCGCAGCAAACTACCCAGCCTTCAGGAGAACAGTGACCACGACACCACACAACCCTGCCACAGCAACCTCTGCAAGACGTGCCGGATCATCGACACGGATGCCATCATCTCACGTGAGAACACCATCCACCAGGTACACGGTACACACTCTTGCAACTCGGCCAACGTTGTCTACCTGATACGCTGCAGGAAAGGATGTCCCGAGGCATGGTACATTGGGGAGACCATGCAGACGCTGCGACAATGGATGAATGAACACCACTCGACAATCACCAGGCAAGACTATTCTCAGGCAGGAGTGTTCCCTTCCTGTTGGGGAACACTTCAGCGGTCACGGACATTCGGCCTCTGATCTTCAGGTAAGCGTTCTCCAAGGTGTCCTTCATGACACACGACAGCGCAGAGTCGCTGAGCAGAGACTGATAGCCAAGTTCCACACACATGTGGACGGCCTCAACCGGGATCTTGGGTTCATGTCACACTATCTGTAACCCCCACGACTTGCCTGGGCTTGCAAAATCTTGCTAACTGTCCTGGCTGGAGACAATACACATCTCTTTAACCTGTGCTTAATGCTCTCTCCGCTCACATTGTCTGTACCTGTAAAGACTCACATTCCAACCATTATCTTGTAATTGAGTTTGTGTCTATATACGCCCTGTTTGTGAAACAAATCCTGCACTCACCTGATGAAGGAGCAGTGCTCTGAAAGCTCGTGCTACCAAATAAAGCTGTTGGACTTGACCCTGGTGTTGTGAGACTTCTTACTGTGCCTCCGATCGAGAAAGACTAGGATGCGGGAGTCGCATTCGGTGGGGGACCACCATTTGTTGCTCATCCCTACTTGCCCTGGACTTGCCCCTTTTCGGAGGGGCAGTTAAGAGTCGACCACGTTGCTGTGTAGGGAGGGGTGGGGGGTGGGGGGGGGGTAGGGAGTGGGGGGGGGGGGGTAGGGGGGGGGTGGGTAAGGGCTGGAGTCGCGTGTAGGCCAGCGACAATTAAAGTAGGAAGGTCTTGTTGGAACTGCGAAGTCTGCACGTTCTCCCCGTGTCTGCGTGGGTTTCCTCCGGGCGCTCTGGTTTCCTCCCACAGTCTGAAAGACGTGCTGGTTAGGGTGCATTGGCCGTGCTAAATTCTCCCTCAGTGTACCCGAACAGGCGCCGGAGTGTGGCAACTAGGGGATATTCACAGTAACTTCATTGTAGTGTTAGTGTCAGCCGAGTTGTGACAATAAATAAAATTTCTAAACATCGGATTAGTATTTAATAGAAATATTTGAGACGGGCACTGTGATGTGTTGCCTCGCCAATGATGGAATGCCCAGAGTTAAGGAATCACACCTTATTCCCACGGTCCTGTTCTGACACCAGGTTTGACACTCAGCGAGTGCTAATCTCACCCAGGTTCAGATTCCTTTAAGCAGAGCGCCCCCTGATGGCCTCAGCCTCTGCTCTCATCCCAACCCGAGAGAATGAATGAAGATAAGGCGCCTTCGCCTTGTCAGACTCGGCGCAGTGGTCCCACCTCTGCCTTGACGCTTTAGGTCGTGGGTATACTCCAGAGACTCAAGCGCCTGTTCCAGAACTGGCAGGCGCAGCGCTGAGGGAGCACTGCACGGTCGGTGGTGCCGTCTTTTGAGATGAGACCCGAAATGGAGGTGCTGTCTGCTCCATCAGGCGAAGGGCCATGGGGAGCGGGGGGAGTTCTCGCTGGCATCATGGCCTTTGCTTACTCCCTCAAAGTTTTGTTTGGGGTGACAGACTGCCATGAGTAGGGTGCCACTATCAATGCCTTGGGGGTTGTACCATTGACCAGAAACTGAACTGGACCCAGCCACGTAAATACCACAAGTAACATTCGTGCCACACCAGTGCCAGACAATGACCATCTCCAACAAGAGAGGATCCAACCATCTCCCCTCGACATTCAATGGCATTCCCATCGCTGAATCCCCCCCACTATCAACATCCTGGGGGTTTCCATTGAGCAGAAACTGAACTGGACCCAGCCGTATAAATACTGTGGCTCCCAGAGCAGGTCAGAGGCTGGGAATCCTGTGGAGAGTAACTCACCTCCTGACTCCCCCCCAAAGCCTGTGCACCATCGACAAGGCACAAGTCAGGAGTGTGATGGAATACTCTCCCACTCGCCTGGATGAGCGCGGCTCCGACAACACTCGAGAAGCTCGACACCATCCGGGACAAAGCAGCCGCCCCCCCCCCCCCCGCTCGATCGACACGCTAACCCCCCCACCCTCAACATTCACTCCCTCTACCAGCAACACACAGCGGCAGCAGTGTGCACCGTCTACAAGATGCACCGCAGCGACTCGCCAAGGCTCCTTTGACAGCACCGCCCAAACCCACCACCTCTACCCCCTAGAAGTACAAGGGCAGCAGATGCCTTGGGGGGGATCCCCCACCTACAAGTTCCTCTCACACGCAAATGTCAGCCGTTCCTTCACCGTGGCTCGAAATCTCTCCCGAACAACGCTGTGGGTGTACCTACGCCACATGGGACTGCAGCCATTCAATTGGAATATTGAGAGTCATTATAGGCTCCATACCTAAGGAAGGATGCGCTGGTGTTGGAGAGGTTCCAAAGGAGGTTCACAACAATGATCCCAGGAATGAAGGTTTTGTCATACGAGGAGTGGTTGAGGACTCTGGGTCTGTACTCGATGGAGTTTAGAAGGAAGAGGGGGGGGATCTAATTGAAACTTACAGAACGCTGAGAGGCCTGGATAGAGTGGACGTGGAGAGGATGTTTCCACGAGTGGGACAGACTAGAACCCGAGGGCACAACCTCAGAATGAAGGGACGCTCCTTTAAAACTGAGATCAGAAGGAATTTCTTCAGCCAGAGGGTGGTGAGTCTGTGGAACTCGTTGCCACAGAAGGCTGTGGAGGCCGGGTCATTGAGTGTATTTAAGACAGAAATAGATAGGTTCCTGATTAATAAGGGGATCAAAGGTTACGTGGAGAAGGCAGGAGAATGGGGACGGGAATCATATCAGCCATGATTGAATGGCGGAGCAGACTCGATGGGCTGAATGGCCTAATTCTGCTCCGAAATCTTATGGTTTTATAGTCCGAAGATGGGGCTCATCCACCACCTTCTCAGGGGACTATGAGGGATGGGGATAAACGCTGGGCCTGGCCAGCAATGCTCACATCCCGTAAAGAATGGATCGATGCTGGGACACTGCACTGTGTGTCTCCATTCAGCTTTAAATGCCCAAGTTCTCCATAGGATTGCCTCAAACTCACGACTCTGACTCAGAGGAGAGCCTGTGATTGGCTGAGGTGAGTTATTGATTCTCGAGCGTTGCTGAATTCAGTAATGTTCGCGTCATGTGTCCTTGGCAACACCGAATTCAATAAAGCTTCCAGCTCTGTTCCTGGCAGGTGAGGGCGCAAGGGGAGACCAGGGCCAGCCTTGAGGATGGTTCAGCCATCAGCCACGGACAGTCCAGGCGGAAGACAAGGAAAAGGGTTCTACTCGCATAAGCAGCAGCAAGGATGGCATCACACAATGGCACTGTACCCGCAATAATAGTGGCACTGTACGCCCAACACTAAAGGAACTGTACCCCCAACAGCAATGGACCTGTACACTCAACAATAATGGAACTGTACCCCCAACACGAAAGGAACTGTACCCCCAACAGCAATGGACCTGTACACTCAACAATAATGGAACTGTACCCCCAACACGAAAGGAACTGTACCCCCAACAGCAATGGACCTGTACACTCAACAATAATGGAACTGTACCCCAACACTAATGGAACTGTACACTCAACAATAATGGAACTGTACCCCCAACACAAATGGAACTGTACCCCCAATAATAGTGGCACTGTACGCCCAACACTAAAGGAACTGAACCCCCAACACAAATGGCACTGGAACCCCAACACTAATGGAACTGTACCCCCAAAACTAATGGAACTGTACCCCCAACACTAATGGAACTGTACCCCCAACACGTATGGAACTGAACCCCCAACACTAATGGAACTGTACCCCAACACGTATGGAACTGTACCCCCAACACTAATGGAACTGTACCCCAACACGTATGGAACTGAACCCCCAACACTAATGGAACTGTACCCCCAACACTAATGGAACTGTACCCCAACACGTATGGAACTGAACCCCCAACACTAATGGAACTGTACCCCCAACACTAATGGAACTGTACCCCCAACACTAATGGAACTGTCCCCCAACACTAATGGAACTGTACCCCAACACGTATGGAACTGAACCCCCAACACTAATGGAACTGTACCCCCAACACTAATGGAACTGTACCCCAACACATATGGAACTGAACCCCCAACACTAATGGAACTGTACCCCCAACACTAATGGAACTGTACCCCCAACACTAATGGAACTGTACCCCCAACACTAATGGAACTGTACCCCCAACACTAATGGAACTGTACCCCACAACACTAATGGAACTGTACCCCAACACGTATGGGACTGAACCCCCAACACTAATGGAACTGTACCCCCAACACTAATGGAACTGTAACCACAACACTAATGGAACTGTACCCCCAACACTAATGGAACTGTAACCACAACACTAATGGAACTGTACCCCCAACACTAATGGAACTGTAACCACAACACTAAAGGAACTGTACCCCCAACAGCAATGGACCTGTACACTCAACAATAATGGAACTGTACCCCCAACACTAATGGCACTGGAACCCCAACACTAATGGAACTGTACCCCCAACACTAATGGAACTGTACCCCAACACGTATGGAACTGAACCCCCAACACTAATGGAACTGTACCCCCAACACTAATGGAACTGTACCCCCAACACTAATGGATCTGTACCCCCAACACTAATGGAACTGTACCCCCAACACTAATGGAACTGTACCCCCAACACTAATGGAACTGTACCCCCAACACTAATGGAACTGTACCCCAACACGTATGGAACTGTACCCCCAACACTAATGGAACTGTACCCCAACACGTATGGAACTGAACCCCCAACACTAATGGAACTGTACCCCCAACACTAATGGAACTGTAACCACAACACTAATGGAACTGTACCCCCAACACTAATGGAACTGTAACCACAACACTAATGGAACTGTACCCCCAACACTAATGGAACTGTACCCCAACACGTATGGAACTGAACCCCCAACACTAATGGAACTGTACCCCCAACACTAATGGAACTGTAACCACAACACTAATGGAACTGTACCCCCAACACTAATGGAACTGTAACCACAACACTAAAGGAACTGTACCCCCAACAGCAATGGACCTGTACACTCAACAATAATGGAACTGTACCCCCAACATGTATGGAACTGAACCCCCAACACTAATTGCACTGGAACCCCAACACTAATGGAACTGTACCCCAACATGTATGGAACTGAACCCCCAACACTAATGGAACTGTACCCCAACACGTATGGAACTGAACCCCCAACACTAATGGAACTGTACCCCCAACACTAATGGAACTGTAACCACAACACTAATGGAACTGTACCCCAACACTAATGGAACTGTACCCCCAACACTAATGGAACTGTACCTCCAACACAAATGGAACTGTTCCCCATACACGAATGGCACTGTACCCCCAAGACTTATGGAACTATACCCGCAACACTAATGACACTGTACCCCAACACTAATGGAACTGTACCCCAACACTAATGGAACTGTACCCCAACACTAATGATGTTGTACCCCCATCACTAATGGCACCGTACCCCCAACACTAATGGCACTGTACCCCCAACACTAATGGAACTGTACCCCCAAAACTAATGGAACTGTACCCCCAAAACTAATGGAACTGTAACCCCAACACAAATTGAACTGTTCCCCATACACGAATGGCACTGTACCCCCAAGACTTATGGAACTGTACCCCAACACTAATGGAACTGTACCCCCAACACTAATGACATGGTACCCCCAACATTAATGGACCTGTAACTCCAACACTCATGGCACTGTTCCCCCAACACGAATGGAACTGTAAGCCCCAACTCAAATGGAACTGTACCACCAACTCGAATGGAACTGTACCCCAAAACTAACGGCACTGTAACCCCAACACTAATGGAACTGTACCCCCAACACTAATGGAACTGTAACCCCAACACTAATGTAACTGCACCCCAAATGCTAATGGAACTGTATCCCCAACACTAGTGGCACTGAAACCCCAACACAAATGGAAATGTAGCCCCAGCACGAATAGAACTCTACCCCCAACACGAATGGCCCTGTACCCCCAACACTAATGGATCTGTACCCCCAACACTAATGGATCTGTACCCCCAACACTAATGGCATTGTACCCCTAATACTAATGGCACTGTACCCCTAATACTAATGTCACCGTACCCCCAAGACTAATAGCACTGTACCCCAACACTAATGGAACTGTACCCCCAACACTAATGGCACTGCACCCACAACAGTAATGGCACTGTAGCCCCAACACTAATGACACTGTACCCCAACACGAATGGAACTGTAACCTCAACTCTAATGGCACTGCAACCCCAAAAGCTAATGGCACTGAACCCCAAACGCTAAAGGCACTGAACCCCAAAACAAATGGAACAGTACACCCAATACTAATTGCACTGTACCCCCAACACTAATGGCACTGTACCCCCCAAACTAATGGCACTGTACCCCCAACACTAATGCAACTGTAACCACAACACTAATGGAACTGTATCCCCAACAGTAACGGAACTGTATCCACAACAGTAATGGAACGGAATCCCAAAATCATTGGAACTGTACCCCCAATACTAAAAGCACTGTACCCCGAAATAATTGGAAGTGTACCCCTAACACTAATGGCACGGTAACCCCACCAATAATGGAACTGAATCCCAAAATCATTGGAACTGTACCCGCAACACTAATGGCACTGAACCCCAAAATCATTGGAACTGTACCCCAATACTAATGGAACGGTACACCCAATACTAATTGCACTGTACTCCCAATACTAATGGCACTGTACCCCCAATAACAATGCAACTGTACCCCCAACACTAATGGCACTGTAACCCCAAACACTAATGGAACTGTAGCCCCAACACTAATGGAACTGTACTCCCAATACTAATGGCACTGTACCCCCAATAATAATGCAACTGTACCCCCAACACTAATGGCACTGTAACCCCAAACACTAATGGAACTGTACCCCCAACACTAATGGAACTGTATCCCCAACACTAATGGAACTGTACCCCCAATACTAATGGCACTGTACCCCCAATAATAATGCAACTGTACCCCCAACACTAATGGCACTGTAGCCCCAACACTAATGGCACTGTACCCCCAACACTAATGGAACTGTACCCCCAACACTAATGGCACTGTAGCCCCAACACTAATGGAACTGTACCCCCAACACTAATGGAACTGTACCCCGAACACTGATGGAACTGTACCCCCAACACTGATGGAACTGTACCCCCAACACTAATGGAACTGTATCCCCAATACGAATGGAACTGTACCCCCAACACGAATGGAACTGTACACCCAACACTAATGGAACTGTACCCCCAAAACTAATGGAACTGTACCCCCACAACTAATGGAACTGTACCCCCAAAACTAATGGAACTGTACCCCCAACACTAATGGAACTGTAACCCCAACACTAATGGAACTGTACCCCAACACTAATGGAACTGTACCCCCAAAACTAATGGAACTGTACCCCCAACACTAATGGCACTGTAACCCCAACACTAATGTCACTGTACCCCCAAAACGAATGGAACTGTACCCCAACACTAATGGAACTGTACCCCCAACACTAATGGAACTGTAACCCCGACACGAATGTCACTGTACCCCCAACACTAATGGAACTGTAACCCCGACACTAATGTCACTGTACCCCCAACACTAATGGAACTGTAACCCCAACACTAATGGAACTGAATCCCAAAGTCATTGGAACTGTACCCCCAACACTAATGGCACTGTAACCATGACACTAATGGAACTGTACCCCAACACTAATGGCACTGTAACCATGACACTAAGGACACTGCACCCCAAACTCTTATGGAACTGTAATCCCGACACTAATGTCACTGTACACCCAACACTAATGGAACTGTAGCCCCAACACTAATGGAACTGTACCCCCAACATTAATGGCACTGCACCCCCAACACTAATGGAACTGTACCCCCAACATTAATGGCACTGTACCCCAAACACTAATGACACTGTACCCCCAACACTAATGGAACTGTACCCCCAACACTAATGGAACTGTACCCCCAACACTGATGGAACTGTAACCCCAACACTAATGGAACTGTACCCCCAACATTAATGGCACTGCACCCCCAACACTAATGGCACTGTAGCCCCAACACTAATGGAACTGTACTCCCAATACTAATGGCACTGTACCCCCAATAATAATGCAACTGTACCCCCAACACTAATGGCACTGTAACCCCAAACACTAATGGAACTGTACCCCCAACACTAATGGAACTGTATCCCCAACACTAATGGAACTGTTCCCCCAATACTAATGGCACTGTACCCCCAATAATAATGCAACTGTACCCCCAACACTAATGGCACTGTAGCCCCAACACTAATGGCACTGTACCCCCAACACTAATGGAACTGTACCCCCAACACTAATGGCACTGTAGCCCCAACACTAATGGAACTGTACCCCCAACACTAATGGAACTGTACCCCCAACACTGATGGAACTGTACCCCCAACACTGATGGAACTGTACCCCCAACACTAATGGAACTGTATCCCCAACACTAATGGAACTGTACCCCCAACACGAATGGAACTGTACCCCCAACACTAATGGAACTGTACCCCCAAAACTAATGGAACTGTACCCCCACAACTAATGGAACTGTACCCCCACAACTAATGGAACTGTACCCCCAAAACTAATGGAACTGTACCCCAACACTAATGGAACTGTACCCCCAACACTAATGGAACTGTAACCCCGACACTAATGTCACTGTACCCCCAACACTAATGGAACTGTAACCCCGACACTAATGTCACTGTACCCCCAACACTAATGGAACTGTACCCCCAACATTAATGACACTGTACCCCAAACACTAATGACACTGTACCCCCAACACTAATGGAACTGTAACCCCGACACTAATGTCACTGTACCTCCAACACTAATGGAGCTGTAACCCCAAAACTAATGACACTGTACCCCCAACACTAATGGAACTGTAACCCCAACACTAATGACACTGTACCCCCAACACTAATGGAACTGTACCCCCAACACTAATGGAACTATACCCTCAACATTAATGGAACTGTGCGCCAACACTAATGGAACTGCAACCCCAACACTAATGGCACTGTACCCCCAACACTAATGGAACTGTAACCCCAAAACTAATGACACTGTACCCGCAACTCTAATGGAACTGTAACCCCAACACTGATGGAACTGTAACCCCAACACTAATGGAACTGTACCCCCAACACTAATGGAGCTGTACCCCCAATACTAATGGAACTGTACCCCCAACACTAATGGAACTGTACCCCCAACACTAATGGCACTGTAGCCCCAACACTAATGGAACTGTACCCCCAACACTAATGGAACTGTACCCCCAACACTGATGGAACTGTACCCCCAACACTGATGGAACTGTACCCCCAACACTAATGGAACTGTATCCCCAACACGAATGGAACTGTACCCCCAACACGAATGGAACTGTACCCCCAACACTAATGGAACTGTATCCCCAAAACTAATGGAACTGTACCCCCACAACTAATGGAACTGTACCCCCAAAACTAATGGAACTGTACCCCCAACACTAATGGAACTGTAACCCCAACACTAATGGAACTGTACCCCAACACTAATGGAACTGTACCCCCAAAACTAATGGAACTGTACCCCCAACACTAATGGCACTGTAACCCCAACACTAATGTCACTGTACCCCCAAAACGAATGGAACTGTACCCCAACACTAATGGAACTGTACCCCCAACACTAATGGAACTGTAACCCCGACACGAATGTCACTGTACCCCCAACACTAATGGAACTGTAACCCCGACACTAATGTCACTGTACCCCCAACACTAATGGAACTGTAACCCCAACACTAATGGAACTGAATCCCAAAGTCATTGGAACTGTACCCCCAACACTAATGGCACTGTAACCATGACACTAATGGAACTGTACCCCAACACTAATGGCACTGTAACCATGACACTAAGGACACTGCACCCCAAACTCTTATGGAACTGTAATCCCGACACTAATGTCACTGTACACCCAACACTAATGGAACTGTAGCCCCAACACTAATGGAACTGTACCCCCAACATTAATGGCACTGCACCCCCAACACTAATGGAACTGTACCCCCAACATTAATGGCACTGTACCCCAAACACTAATGACACTGTACCCCCAACACTAATGGAACTGTACCCCCAACACTAATGGAACTGTACCCCCAACACTGATGGAACTGTAACCCCAACACTAATGGAACTGTACCCCCAACATTAATGGCACTGCACCCCCAACACTAATGGCACTGTAGCCCCAACACTAATGGAACTGTACTCCCAATACTAATGGCACTGTACCCCCAATAATAATGCAACTGTACCCCCAACACTAATGGCACTGTAACCCCAAACACTAATGGAACTGTACCCCCAACACTAATGGAACTGTATCCCCAACACTAATGGAACTGTTCCCCCAATACTAATGGCACTGTACCCCCAATAATAATGCAACTGTACCCCCAACACTAATGGCACTGTAGCCCCAACACTAATGGCACTGTACCCCCAACACTAATGGAACTGTACCCCCAACACTAATGGCACTGTAGCCCCAACACTAATGGAACTGTACCCCCAACACTAATGGAACTGTACCCCCAACACTGATGGAACTGTACCCCCAACACTGATGGAACTGTACCCCCAACACTAATGGAACTGTATCCCCAACACGAATGGAACTGTACCCCCAACACGAATGGAACTGTACCCCCAACACTAATGGAACTGTACCCCCAAAACTAATGGAACTGTACCCCCACAACTAATGGAACTGTACCCCCACAACTAATGGAACTGTACCCCCAAAACTAATGGAACTGTACCCCAACACTAATGGAACTGTACCCCCAACACTAATGGAACTGTAACCCCGACACTAATGTCACTGTACCCCCAACACTAATGGAACTGTAACCCCGACACTAATGTCACTGTACCCCCAACACTAATGGAACTGTACCCCCAACATTAATGACACTGTACCCCAAACACTAATGACACTGTACCCCCAACACTAATGGAACTGTAACCCCGACACTAATGTCACTGTACCTCCAACACTAATGGAGCTGTAACCCCAAAACTAATGACACTGTACCCCCAACACTAATGGAACTGTAACCCCAACACTAATGACACTGTACCCCCAACACTAATGGAACTGTACCCCCAACACTAATGGAACTATACCCTCAACATTAATGGAACTGTGCGCCAACACTAATGGAACTGCAACCCCAACACTAATGGCACTGTACCCCCAACACTAATGGAACTGTAACCCCAAAACTAATGACACTGTACCCGCAACTCTAATGGAACTGTAACCCCAACACTGATGGAACTGTAACCCCAACACTAATGGAACTGTACCCCCAACACTAATGGAGCTGTACCCCCAATACTAATGGAACAGTACCCCCAACACTAATGGAACTGTACCCCCAACACTAATGGCACTGTAGCCCCAACACTAATGGAACTGTACCCCCAACACTAATGGAACTGTACCCCCAACACTGATGGAACTGTACCCCCAACACTGATGGAACTGTACCCCCAACACTAATGGAACTGTATCCCCAACACGAATGGAACTGTACCCCCAACACGAATGGAACTGTACCCCCAACACTAATGGAACTGTATCCCCAAAACTAATGGAACTGTACCCCCACAACTAATGGAACTGTACCCCCAAAACTAATGGAACTGTACCCCCAACACTAATGGAACTGTAACCCCAACACTAATGGAACTGTACCCCAACACTAATGGAACTGTACCCCCAAAACTAATGGAACTGTACCCCCAACACTAATGGCACTGTAACCCCAACACTAATGTCACTGTACCCCCAAAACGAATGGAACTGTACCCCAACACTAATGGAACTGTACCCCCAACACTAATGGAACTGTAACCCCGACACTAATGTCACTGTACCCCCAACACTAATGGAACTGTAACCCCGACACTAATGTCACTGTACCCCCAACACTAATGGAACTGTACCCCCAACATTAATGACACTGTACCCCAAACACTAATGACACTGTACCCCCAACACTAATGGAACTGTAACCCCGACACTAATGTCACTGTACCTCCAACACTAATGGAGCTGTAACCCCAAAACTAATGACACTGTACCCCCAACACTAATGGAACTGTAACCCCAACACTAATGACACTGTACCCCCAACACTAATGGAACTGTACCCCCAACACTAATGGAACTGTACCCTCAACATTAATGGAACTGTGCGCCAACACTAATGGAACTGCAACCCCAACACTAATGGCACTGTACCCCCAACACTAATGGAACTGTAACCCCAAAACTAATGACACTGTACCCGCAACTCCAATGGAACTGTAACCCCAACACTGATGGAACTGTAACCCCAACACTAATGGAACTGTACCCCCAACACTAATGGAGCTGTACCCCCAATACTAATGGCACTGTACCCCCAATACTAATGCAACAGTACCCACAACACTAATGGCACTGTACCCCCAACACTAATGGAACTGTACCCCCAACACTAATGGAACTGTACCCCCAGTACTAATGGCACTGTACCCCCAATACTAATGCAACAGTACCCACAACAGTAATGGCACTGTACCCCAACACCAATGGAACTGTACCACCAACACTAATGGCACTGCACCCCAACAATACTAATGGCACTGTACCCACAACACTAATGGTACTGTACCCACAACAGTAATGGCACTGTACCCCCAACACTAATGGAACTGTACCCCCAACACTAATGGAACTGTACCCCAGTACTAATGGCACTGTACCCCCAATACTAATGCAACAGTACCCACAACAGTAATGGCACTGTACCCCAACACCAATGGAACTGTACCACCATCACTAATGGCACTGCACCCCAACAATACTAATGGCACTGTACCCACAACACTAATGGTACTGTACCCACAACAGTAATGGCACTGTAACCCCAACACTAATGGAACTGTACCCCCAACACTAATGGAACTGTACCCCAACAATACTAATGGAACTGTACCCCTAAACTAATGGAACTGTACACCCAACACTAATGGCACTGAACCCCAAACATTAATGACACTGTACCCCCAACACTAATGGAACTGTAACCCCAACACTAATGGAACTGAATCCCAAAGTCATTGGAACTGTACCCCCAACACTAATGGCACTGTAACCATGACACTAATGGAACTGTACCCCAACACTAATGGCACTGTAACCATGACACTAAGGACACTGCACCCCAAACTCTTATGGAACTGTAACCCCGACACTAATGTCACTGTACACCCAACACTAATGGAACTGTAGCCCCAACATTAATGGCACTGCACCCCCAACACTAATGGAACTGTACCCCCAACATTAATGGCACAGTACCCCAAACACTAATGACACTGTACCCCCAACACTAATGGAACTGTACCCCCAACACTCATGGAACTGTACCCCCAACACTGATGGAACTGTAACCCCAACACTAATGGAACTGTACCCCCAACATTAATGGCACTGCACCCCCAACACTAATGGCACTGTAGCCCCAACACTAATGGAACTGTACCCCCAATACTAATGGCACTGTACCCCCAATAATAATGCAACTGTACCCCCAACACTAATGGCACTGTAACCCCAAACACTAATGGAACTGTACCCCCAACACTAATGGAACTGTATCCCCAACACTAATGGAACTGTACCCCCAATACTAATGGCACTGTACCCCCAATAATAATGCAACTGTATCCCCAACACTAATGGCACTGTAGCCCCAACACTAATGGCACTGTACCCCCAACACTAATGGAACTGTACCCCCAACACTAATGGCACTGTAGCCCCAACACTAATGGAACTGTACCCCCAACACTAATGGAACTGTACCCCCAACACTGATGGAACTGTACCCCCAACACTGATGGAACTGTACCCCCAACACTAATGGAACTGTATCCCCAACACGAATGGAACTGTACCCCCAACACGAATGGAACTGTACCCCCAACACTAATGGAACTGTACCCCCAAAACTAATGGAACTGTACCCCCACAACTAATGGAACTGTACCCCCAAAACTAATGGAACTGTACCCCCAACACTAATGGAACTGTAACCCCAACACTAATGGAACTGCACCCCAACACTAATGGAACTGTACCCCCAAAACTAATGGAACTGTACCCCCAACACTAATGGCACTATAACCCCAACACTAATGTCACTGTACCCCCAAAACGAATGGAACTGTACCCCAACACTAATGGAACTGTACCCCCAACACTAATGGAACTGAACCCCAAAATCATTGGAACTGTACCCCAATACTAATGGAACGGTACCCCAAACACTAATGGCACTGAACCCCAAAATCATTAGAACTGTACCCCCAATACTATTGGCACTGTTCACCCCAACACTAATGGATTTATCACCCCGAACATGAATGACACTGTACCCACAACAGTAATGGCACTGTACCCCAACACTAATGGCACTGCACCCCAACAATACTAATGGCACTGTACCCCTAAACTAATGGAACTGTACCCCCAACATTAATGGCACTGAACCCCAAAACTATTGGAAATGTTCCCCAAATACTAATGGAACTGTACCCCCAACACTAATGGCACTGAATCCCAAACATTAATGGCACTGTACCCCCAACACTAATGGAACTGTACACCCAACACTAATGGAACTGAATCCCAAAATCATTGGAACTGTACCCCCAACACTAATGGCACTGTAACCATGACACTAAGGACACTGTACCCCAAACTCTTATGGAACTGTAACCCCGACACTAATGTCACTGTACTCCCAACACTAATGGCACTGTACCCCCAACATTAATGGCACTGCACCCCAAACACTAATGACACTGTACCCCCAACACTAATGGAACTGTAGCCCCAACACTAATGGAACTGTAGCCCCAACACTAATGGAACTGTAGCCCCAACACTAATGACACTGTACCCCAACACTAATGGAACTGTAACCCACAACGCAAATGGCACTGGACCCCCAACACTAATGGAACCATATCCCCATCACTAATGGCACTGTACTCCCAACACGAATGGAACTGCACCCCCAACACTAGTGGCACTGTACCCCCAAAACAAATAGAACTCCACCCCCAACACTAATGGAACTGCACCCCCAACACTAATGGCACCGTACCCCCAACACTAATAGCACTGTACCCCCAACAGTAATGGAACTGTAACCCCAACACTAATGGAACTGTATCCCCAACACAAATAGAACTCCAACACTAATGGAACTGCACCCCCAACACTAATGGCACTGTACCCCCAACACTAATAGCACTGTACCCCCAACCGTAATGGAACTGTAACCCCCAACACTAATGACACTGTACCCCAACACTAATAGCACTGTACCCCCAAGACTAATGGAACTGTAACCCCCAACACTAATGGAACTGTACCCCGAACACTAATGGAACTGTACCCCCAACACTAATGGAACTGTATCCCCAACACTAATGGCACTGCACCCCCAACACTAATGACACTGTACCCCAACACTAATGGAACTGTAACCTCAACTCTAAAGGCCCCTTAACCCCAACATTAATGGCACTGTACCCCCAACACTAATGGAACTGCAGCCCCAACACTAATGGAACTGTACCCCCAACACGAATGGAACTGTACCCCCAACACTAATGGCACTGTACCCACAAATGAATGGCACTGTACCCCCAAAGTGAATGGCACTGTACCCCAAACAAATGGAACAGGACCCCCAATACTAATGGAACTCTACCCCCAACACTAATGGAACTGTACCCCCAACACTAATGGCACTGTACCCCAACACTTATAGCACTGTACCCCAACACTAATAGCACTGTACCCCCAAGACTAATGGAACTGTAACCCCCAACACTAATGGAACTGTATCCCCAACACTAATGACACTGTACCCCAACACTAATGGAACTGTAACCTCAACTCTAAAGGCACTGTAACCCCAACACTCATGGACCTTTACCCCCAACACGAATGGAACTGTACCCCCAACATTAATGGCACTGTACCCCCAACACTAATGGAACTGTAACCTCAACACTATGACACTGTACCCCAAACTCTAATGGAGTTGTGATCCCAACACTAATAACACTGTACCCCCAACACAAATGACACTGTACCCCAAACACTAATGGCACTGTACCCCCAACACTAATGACACTGTACCCCAAACACTAATGGAACTGTAGCCCCAACACTAATGGAACTGTACCCCCAACACTAATGGAACTGTAACCCCAACACTAATGGAACTGTACCCCCAACACTAATGGAACTGTACCCCCAACACTAATGGAACTGTGCCCCCAACACTAATGGAACTGTAACCCCAACACTAATGGAACTGTGCCCCCAACACTAATGGCACTGTAAGCCCAACACTAATTGAACTGTAGCCCCAACACTAATGGAACTGTACCCCCAAAATGAATGGTACTGTACCCCAAACAAATGGAACAGTACCTCCAATACTAATGGAACTATACCCCCAACACTAATGGAACTGTACCCTCAACATGAATGCTACTGTATCTCCAACTCTAATGGCACGGTAACCCCAACATTAATGACACTGTACCCCCAACACTAATGGAACTGTAACCCCAACACTAATGGAACTGTACCCCCAACACTAATGGCACTGTACCCCCAACACTAATGGAACTGTAACCCCAACACTAATGGAACTGTAACCCCAACACTAATGGAACTGTACCCCCAACACTAATGGAACTGTACCCCCAAAACTAATGGAACTGTACCCCCACAACTAATGGAACTGTACCCCCAACACTAATGGAACTGTAACCCCAACACTAATGGAACTGTACCCCAACACTAATGGAACTGTACCCCCAAAACTAATGGAACTGTACCCCCAACACTAATGGCACTGTAACCCCAACACTAATGGAACTGTACCCCAACACTAATGGAACTGTACCCCAACACTAATGGAACTGTACCCCCAACACTAATGGAACTGTACCCCAACACTAATGGAACTGTACCCCAACACTAATGGAACTGTACCCCCAAAACTAATGGAACTGTAACCCCAACACTAATGGAACTGTACCCCCAAAACTAATGGATTTGTACCCCCAAAACTAATGGAACTGTACCCCCAAAACTAATGGAACTGTACCCCCAACACTAATGGAACTGTACCCTCAAAACTAATGGAACTGTACCCCCAAAACTAATGGAACTGTACCCCCAAAACTAATGGAACTGTACCCCCAACACTAATGGAACTGTACCCCAACACTAATGGAACTGTACCCCCAAAACTAATGGAACTGTACTCCCAGAACTAATGGAACTGTACCCCAACACTGATGGAACTGTACCCCCAACACTAATGGAACTCTACCCCCAACACTAATGGAACTGTACCCCAACACTAATGGAACTGTACCCCCAACACTAATGGAACTCTACCCCCAACACTAATGGAAGTGTACCCCCAACACTAATGGCACTGTACCCCCAACACTAATGGAACAAAAGCCCCAACACTAATGGCACTGTAACCTCAACACTAATGGAACTGTACCCCCAACACTAATGGCACTGTACCCCCAACACTAATGGCACTGTACCCCCAACACAAATGGAACTGTACCCCAAACACTAATGGAACTGTACCCCCAAAACTAATGGAACTGTACCCCCAAAACTAATGGAACTGTACCCCCAACACTAATGGAACTGTACCCCCAACACTAATGGAACTCTACCCCCAACACTAATGGAACTGTACCCCAACACTAATGGAACTGTACCCCCAACACTAATGGAACTCTACCCCCAACACTAATGGAAGTGTACCCCCAACACTAATGGCACTGTACCCCCAACACTAATGGAACAAAACCCCCAACACTAATGGCACTGTAACCCCAACACTAATGGAACTGTACCCCCAACACTAATGGCACTGTACCCCCAACACTAATGGCACTGTACCCCCAACACAAATGGAACTGTACCCCAAACACTAATGGAACTGTACCCCCAAAACTAATGGAACTGTACCCCCAAAACTAATGGAACTGTACCCCCAACACTAATGGAACTGTACCTCCAACACTAATGGAACGGTACCCCCAAAACTAATGGAACTGTAACCACAACACTAATGGCACTGTACCCCCAAAACTAATGGAACTGTACCCCCAAAACTAATGGAACTGTACCCCCAACACTAATGGAACTGTACCCCCAATACTAATGACAGTGTACCTCCAACACTAATGGAACTGTAGCCCCAACACGAATGGAACTGTACCCCCAACACTTATGGAACTGTACCCCCAACACGAATGGAACTGTACCCCAATTGCTAATGGAAGTTTAATCTCAACACTAATGCCACTGTACCCCTAACACTAATGGAACTGTAACCCCAAAGTTAAGAGGAAGTAATTAATCACAGATATTTATGGTGCAGAGGGAGACAATGCAGCCCATTAAATCCATGCTGGCTCCCTTTAGTGCAAACCCGTTTGTCCTCATTCTCTGTCTCTCTACAAGCTCTGCCTCCCCCAACCCCCTCCTCCTGCCCTCTCCTTGTCAGCTTAGTTCACTCAAGCGCCTCTCCAATTTCCTTTTGAAATCGTTCCCCATCCATCATCCTCAGGGTAGCAAAAGTTTCAGGCCATTATTCTTTTTTAAAATGTTGCAGTAGGGACCAGATCAGAAACTCCGAGGTATGTTATGAAGTTCGCCTAGATACCTACTTTATTTGATTTTGGCATTAGTGTGAGCGTAAGGTTTTTGGCTCCTGATGTGACCCAGTAGGGAGCTTTTATTTATACAAATTTTATTCAACAGTTTAACTATAGTAAACAGAATTAGCATAACTTTTACCAGATGAAATACTTCAGCAAGACACGGTATAAGTTTTAACTGTTATCCATTTTCATTAGTTCCAATTTAAGCAATATCCCCATAGACATAAAGCCCTCTTCAGAATCAGTTAGCAAAAACACATCGACTTGTGTAAATTCCCAGTGCTCCAGCTGGACAGAGATACAGAATGACACCCGTCTTCCGACTCTCAGACAGCAGCCTCCAGAGGATAACCTGCCATCATACAGACAAACTCCAGTGAGAGAGGGAGGGAGTAAGAAACCACCTCGTGCCTTTTTCAGACCTCTGGAGAGAGATACCAATTTTCTAACCGATCCCCTGACTTTAATTTCCAGATGGAGAGAGAGAAAGAGAGCTGCTGTACTTTTCAAATTCAAACTGCAACTGCCTGCCTTTTATCTCTCTGTGTAAGCCTAGCTCCATTCACACACATGATCTTCTTGTCAATCAACCCAATCAAACCCTACTCTGAAATCCCAAGGAGCAACTCTAAAGAATAACAATAATGCATTTGCCGAGGTTAAAACAAACACTGTAATAATTAGGAGTACTGATCCTTGTGCATGCTCAGCAGGTTAGCTGGCAGCTGTAGATAATTGGCACTGTAATCAGGGCTAAAGCATAAAACATAACCTTCACCAGAAACTTGATATCAAATACATTTCTTAAAGGCACAGTATCATCACAGTTGTTCCTCACATCCTCCCCACCACATCCCCTGTTATAAAGGGGAAGGTTGATCCCCTCTCTGAGAGTTAACACCTAACCACTCAAAAAGGAGTACCTCACTTTATAATCTGTTAAAGTGAGTGTGAGAAATAGTACGATCTGTTCTTCAGCAACCTTTAGTGCTTAAATCAAAATAACTACCTGAGACTCACTTTTTAAAATCAACAAGTAACAATTTATTTATCTAACTAACAGTGAGCAGGTTAACTAAACTATTAACAAACACAATAAAACACGATTCTAATGGAATGCTGCCTAGATAAATACAATTCACACTTATTAACAAAAAATAGAATTTTTGTTTAGTCATTCCCAAAATAAAACCAGGTTTTACCTTCCGGAACCTCCTGTCTTCTTTCCTATCTTCACTATTTAGATTAGGCTTTCTTTTAAGACATAAATGTGGCTGTTACGCTGGCAGACGGCAGTTACTGTGTCTCCCTGAAGCTGAGAGCTGGCTCTTATACCCCTGATGACATACCAACATTCCCATAATAGGATTCGTTCTCAGGTTACCGAATCATCAAATGTAAATCTGATAGGCTGCTGTTAGCTAAGTGCCTAGTTTAAACTGATTGGGCAAAATTCAAAAACAACCTGTTGTCTTGGCAACACTACTGCGAGGCCTCTCGATACAA
This sequence comes from Mustelus asterias, assembly GCF_964213995.1. NCBI lineage: Eukaryota > Metazoa > Chordata > Chondrichthyes > Carcharhiniformes > Triakidae > Mustelus > Mustelus asterias. The sequence goes on along the minus strand of NW_027591483.1, from coordinate 8,245 downwards.
ATGTTTCACTCTGTGTACTGCATTCACCTGAAATAAAGTACAGAAAAAAACGACCTTTTATTTAAAGGGATCATGCAATATTCCCACCTCTCAGCAATTTACAACTTTTAAAATAATTTGACAAACGCCAAATTCTAACATTCTGCTCAACATTGTAACACCCCCGCCTTGCTAATTAACCATCATTAAAATGTCCCAAAATATTTGTGGTATCAATGATCCGTGGCAGTGATTCCACAGTCAAGGTGCAAGGAGCAACTGTGCGCGTTGACGTTCCTGGGAATCGATTTCCCTCAATGTTGTCACAGGGCTTTATTCCACACCAACCGTAGCCGGATTGACAGTTTCCATCCCTCACAGCTATCGATTCAGGGGCAGTGATATAGTCTCTGGAGGCACAGAGACTGGAGTGTCAAGCCCTCACCATTGCCCCTGCTTGGATTGAACCTTTCCCCTTTAAGTTGCAGCAACAACTTGCACTTATATATCACCTCACCCACATAGCAAGACATCCCATGGAGAGAGTTATCGGTCAGGAGTGATTTGAGGGCCTATTTGTTTCCCCCTTTTTATTCCTTTCACGGGGATGTAGGATGGGGGGGGCCCGGCCCACTGGACAAGGCCAACATTTCTTGCCCATTTCTAATTGCCCCCTCCAACTGAGAGTCTTCCCAGGCGCATTTGAGAGGGGGCAGTTAAGAGTCGACCACATTGTATGGGGCAGGTGGCGGGGGGGGGGGGGGGGGGGGTGGTGAGGGGAGGGAGGTGGGTCTGGAAAAGCTTTTTTCAAGTTTATTTATTAGGGTCACAAGTAAGGCTTACATTAACACTGCAATGAAGTTACTGCGAAAATCTGCTAGTCGCCACACTCCGGCGCCTGTTCGGGTACACTGAGGGAGAATTTAGCATAGGCAACCAACACATCTTTCAGATGTGGGTACTGGGTAGATGAGTGCCTCACCTGATGAAGGAGCAGCGCTCCCAAAGCTCGTGCTACCAAATAAACCTGTTGGACTTTAACCTGGTGTTGTGAGACTACTTACTGCATCTTTGGACTAAGGGGCAATTTAGCATGGCCACTCCACCTAACCTTCACATCTTTGAAAACTAAAGTAAAAGTTTATTTATTAGTCACAAGTGGGGTTACATTAACACCGCAATGAAATTACTGTGAAAATCCCCTCATCGCCACACTCTGGTGCCTGTCCGGTACACGAGAATTTAGCATGGCCAATCCACCTAACCAGTACGTCTTTCAGACTGTGGGAAGAAACTGGAGCACCCGGAGGAAACCCACACAGACACGGGGAGAACGTGCAGACTCCACACAGATAGTGACCTGAGCTGGGAATTGAATCCGGGTCCCCGGCGCTGTGAGGCAGCAGTGCTAACCCACTGTGCCATCGTGCCGCCCACTCCAGGTTTTTTATGAGTCAAATTTAAATTCCACGGGCTGCAGTGGGATTCGAACCCATGCCCTGGGTTTCTGGATCTCTGGTCCAGTGATGTCCCCTGTTGCCTCTCCTCACCCACCCCGGCACCCTGCCTGAGGTCTGGCAGGAGGGACACATCATGTGACGGCAACCAGGCAAGGAGTAGAAAAGTAGCCAGGTTGCCGGAGTGGCCAGAGATACCAACCCACGGCCCAGCCAGAGGAACATCTACCTGAGACACACTCAGCGACGGAGCTTCCACAGCCCTCCAGGGGACAACCACAACCCTCTGAGTGAAGACATTTCTCCTCATCTTGGTCCCTAAGGGAGACGACTCGCCGACCAACGGGGAAACATCTTACCCGCATCGAATGCAGTTTAATTTAGATAAATGTGAGGTTATTCATTTTGGAAGCAAAAACAAGAAGGCAGATTACTACCTGAATGGCTGTAAATTGGGAGAGGGGAGTGTGCAGCGGGACCTGGGTGTCCTCGAACCCCAGTTACTGAAGGTAAGCGTGCAGGTGCAGCAGGCGGTAAAGGAGGCACATGGTATGTTGGCCTTCATTGCGAGAGGTTTCGAGTACAGGAGCAGGGATGTGTTGTTGCGATTATACAGGGCCTTGGTGAGGCCACACCTAGAGTATTGTGAGCAGTTTTGGTCTCCTTTTCTGGGGAAGGATGTTCTTGCTCTGGAGGGAGCGCAGCGAAGGTTTACCAGGCTGATTCCGGGGATGGTGGGACTGATGTATGAGGAGAGATTGACCAGGTTAAGATTGTTTTCACTGGAGTTCAGATGAATGAAGGGGGAATCTCACAAGAGACTTATAAAATTCTACCAGGTCCAGACAGGGTAGATGCAGGGAGGATGTTCCCGATGGTGGGGGGAGTCCAGAACCAGGGGTCACAGTCTGAGGATTCAGGGTCGACCATTTTGGATGGAGATGAGGAGACATTTCTTCACCCAAAGAGTGGTGAGTCTGTGGAATTCAATACCACAGGAAGTAGTTGATGCCGAAACATTGAATGTATTCAAGAGGCGGCTGGATATAGCACTTGGGGCGAATTGGATCAAAGGTTATGGGGAGAAAGCAGGATGAGGTTATTGAGTTGGACGTTCAGCCATGATCGTGAATGGTGGAGCAGGCTCGAAGGGCCGAATGGCCTCCTCCTGCTCCTGTCTTCTGTGCTTCTACCCTGTCTATCCCTTTAAATATTTCAATGAGGTCACCTCTGAGCCTTTGAGAGAATCCAGGCCCAGTTTCCCCCAGTCTCTCTCCATATGGGGCGGCACGGTGGCGCAGTGGTTAGCACTGCTGCTTCACAGCTCCAGGGTCCCGGGTTCGATTCCCGGCTCGGGTCACTGTCTGTGTGGAGTTTGCACATTCTCCCCGTGTCTGCGTGGGTTTCCTCCGGGTGCTCCGGTTTCCTCCCACAGTCCAAAAATGTGCGGGTTAGGTTGATTGGCCAGGATAAAAATTGCCCCTAAGAGTCCTGGGATGCGTAGGTTAGAGGGATTAGCGGGTAAATATGTGGGGGTAGGCCCTGGGTGGGATTGTGGTCGGTGCAGACTCGATGGGCCGAATGGCCTCCTTCCGCACTGTAGGGTTTCTATGATTCTATAAGGACTGTCCCACCATCCCTGGAACAAGTCTGGTGAACCTTTGTCCTGAATGGCAATAATATCCTTTCTGAGGTAAGGGGACCAAAGCTGTACACACACTACTCCAGCTGCGCTCGAACCAAGCTCCTATACAATAGAAGTGAGCCCGCACCACTCCTGTACTCAAACCCTCTCACGATAAAGGCTGGTAAAAGCCGGGTCAGCACTGTGGCACAGTGGTTCAGCACTGCTGCCTCACATCGCCAGGAACCCGGGTTTGATTCCCGGCTTGGGTCTGTGTGGAATCTGCACGTTCTCCCCGTGTCTGCGTGGGTTTCCTCCGAGTGCGCCGGTTTCCTCCCACAGTCCGAAAGACGCGCTGGTTAGGGCGCATTGACCTGAACAGGTGCCGGAGTGTGGCGACTAGGGGATTTTCACAGTAACTTCATTGCAGTGTCAATGTAAGCCTACTTGTGACACTAATAAATAAACTTTAATTTACTAACTTGCCGTTAGCCTTCTGAATAACTTGTGGCCCCTGCACGCTAGCCTCCAGTGCCTGGTGGAGAAGGACAGTGGGGGGAGGGGGTGGCGAGGGGAGGGGGTGGCGAGGGGTGTTACAGAATTACTACGTCCTCCCTGCAGCTTCCTACACCTGGTACAGTGGCCGCCGGCATGACTTGCTGAGGAGGATTGGCGCTAACCCTCTCTGCGGGGCCGTAAGTGCCATCGAGAGTGCGCCGTCACCTCCTAGCACTGGGGAATGGGGGAATATTTTTTTCCCCTCCCAAGCCCCCCTCCCCCACCTTTGAGACAGCGAGCTCTCGGGATCTGCAATGTGCCGCCCAAGAGGCAGGGGCAGTGTCTCCCTCCTGAGCGGTGCTGGAATCAATTGGATTGCATGGAACTGTGTGCTGTGAGGGTGTTCCCCCCCCCTCCCCTCCCCGCCCCGCCCCCACCGCCTCGCTCGTTGTGGGGGAGAATCTAGAACGGGAGGGGGCACACTTTCAGAATGAGGAGGGTCTCCCATTGAAGACGGAGATGAGGAGGAATTTCTTCTCTCAGAGGGTGGTCAGTCTGAGGAATCCTCTCCCCCCCATCCCACCCCCCCCCCCCCCCCCCCCCCCCGCCACCCCCCACCACCACCCCCGACAGCAGTGGGGGCTGCGGCTCACTGAATATATTCAAGGCCGAGTTAGACAACATCTGTACAATTGGAGTCAACCCTCCCCATCTCTGTAAACATCTCCAACCCCTACAACTCTCCCTATCTCCGTAACTTCCTCCAGCCCCTACAACCCTCCCTATCTCCGTAACCTCCTCCAGCCCCTACAACCCTCCCTATCTCCGTAAGCTCCTCCAGCCCCTACACCCCTCCCTATCTCCGTAACCTCCTCCAGCCCCTACAACCCTCCCTATCTCCGTAACCTCCTCCAGCCCCTACAACCCTCCCTATCTCCGTAACCTCCTCCAGCCCCTACACCCCTCCCTATCTCTGTAACCTCCTCCAGCCCCTACACCCCCCCTATCTCCGTAACCTCCTCCAGCCCCTCCACCCCTCCCTATCTCTGTAACCATCTCCAGCCCCTACAACTCTCCCTATCTCCATAACCTCCTCCAGCCCCTACAACCCTATCTCCATAACCTCCTCCAGCCCCGACACCCCTCCCTATCTCTGTAACCATCTCCAGCCCCTACAACTCTCCCTATCTCCATAACCTCCTCCAGCCCCTACAACCCTCCCTATCTCTGTAACCTCCTCCAGCCCCTACACCCCTCCCTATCTCTGTAACCTCCTCCAGCCCCTACAACCCTCCCTATCTCCGTAACCTCCTCCAGCCCCTCCATCCCTCCCTATCTCTGTAACCATCTCCAACCCCTACAACTCTCCCTATCTCCATAACCTCCTCCAGCCCCTCCATCCCTCCCTATCTCTGTAACCTCCTCCAGCCCCTACACCCCTCCCTATCTCTGTAACCTTCTCCAGCCCCTACAACCCTCCCTATCTCCATAACCTCCTCCAGCCCCGACAACCCTCCTTATCACTGTAACCTCCTCCAGTCCCTAAATACCTTCAGCCCATTCTGTCTCTGGCAGCCCATCAAGAACCTATCTATTCTTATCCCATTTCCCAGCGCTTGGTCCACAGTCTTATACTCTGCAGCATTTCATGTGCTCATCTAAATACTTCTCAAACATTGTGAGGGTTCCTGCCTCTCCTGCCCTTTGGGGCAGCGAGTTCCAGACTCCCGCCACCTTCTGGGTGAAAAATGTTCTCCTCCAATCTCCCCTAAATCTCCCACTCCCGACCTTAAATCTATCCCCCCTGTTTACTGACCCCTCGACTAAGGGGAAAAGTTTCTTTCTATCTACCCTGTGTCCCTCATTATTCTGCGCATCTCAATCAGATCCCCCTTCAGCCTTCTCTGCTCGGAGGAAAACAACCCCAGTCTAACCAGCCTCTCTCCATCGCTGAGATGCTCCATCCCAGGCAGCATCCTGGTGAATCTCCTCCGCACCCTCTCCAGTGCAATCACATCCTTCCGATAGTGTGGAGACCAGAACTGCACACAGTCCTCTAGCTGTGACCTAACCAGCGTTTTATACCAGCTCCATCACAACCACACTGCCCTTATATTCTGTACCTTGGCTAATAAAGGCAAGTATCCTATATGCCTTCTTTACCACTTTATCTGGCTGTCCTGCTGCCTTCAGAGATCTTTGGACATGCATAGGAACTTGAAGCAGGAGGAGGCCATTCGGCCCTTTGAGCCCGCTGCGCTTTTCATTTTGACGATGGCTGATCATGAAACTCAATATTCTGATCCCCCCCTTTGCCCCCTTATCCCATGATCCCTTATTGGAAGACGGGAGAGGTGTGGAGGCGAAGAGCGGGGTCGATGTTGCAGAGACGGAGGGGGGGTGGGTGGTGGAGAGGGAGGGACGATGAGAGACGGGTGGGGGGAGGTGGTGGAGTGCCTGGTGGCCTATCCAACTGTCGGAGCTCCGAAGATATTTGGACACAGTGTTCGCGGGTAATGGATCCTTTATTGCCTTCTTATCAATAAAGAGAGAACTGGAGAATTCCTCGGGCTTCTTTAGTCTGTTCTGCTCAGTTGTGTACAGTCAGCTTTTTTTTTAGGACACAACTTCTAGTAAAGATACTTGTTTCTAGTCTCGCACACTGGTAAATTATTTACATATGATACATAGAGGTAGGCCCCAGACAATAGCTGTTTAATCACATCCCATCGGTAATGTCATAGTCTTTAGTAATAGACAGATTGAATGTCTGTTCAGACAATGGTTACTTAATCATGTCTTAATTACAGTCTCAGTGCTGTTAGCAAGGACATTCAGCTGTGTCCTGTCGATAGATACAGCAACACATCCACCTTTTGTCTGCGCTGTCTATTTCATGTATATGCAGAGGCAGCCAGTCCACATAGCTGCTGCTGATGTGTTAATTTTCCTGGCCCACTAGTGGACCCCCTGTTGAGCTCAGTTCTCCCCTCCCACACTGTCCCCCGCCCCCCCCCCCCCCAAATCCGTCTGTCTATATGGGGGAATCCGGCCGTTGTGGCGAGGTGGGAGCTTCCTACGGGCTAAATTGGGTGGCCGTTCTTCCTGCTTTGTGGAGAGGCGGGCAGGGGATTGGCTGGGGTACGGGAAAGGCGCCGGGTGGGTGCGAAATCCTGTTCTTTTTCCTTTTCTGCCCTGTTATCTGTAACTGCTCCTCCCACCCCCACCCCCGCCAGAACCCCCAGGTTAACGGGGCGAACATGTCAACAAGGCTCCAAAATGGCGGCTGGTGGCAGGGGGGGATGGGGAGGCTCTCTTTCCACTATGGGGTCAATTGTGACATTAGGAATCAGGTTTTTTTCTGAGGGGGGGGTTATTTTCCACTCTAAAAATAATAATAATGAAGAAAATGAACTCAAAATCTTCACCATTTCCTGCACTTTCCCTTCACCAAAAAGGGAACAAGTGTTGATCAACATGGGGAGAGGGGGGGGAGGGGAAGGGTCCGCTGAGTGACAGCCCGCCTGAGGCCGGTGGGCGGGACAGGTGGGGAGACGTCACTCACACTCCGCCCCCACGTGGGCTATAAACCGGCCCACCAATCAGAGCAGAGCTGCGCTGACCGGGAGTGGGAGCGCCGGCCAATGGGGTTGAGGCAGCGGCGACGTGCTGGACCAATGGCAGCTGAGGCCGTTGGAAGGGGCGGGACCGCTCCTGGTGTTGGGACTTCGCGACATGAGTGGCGGCACGTTTCGCCAATGGGAAGCGGAGGTGGGCGGGTCCTGAAGGAACTGCCCAATCAAATCCCGGACCCGCCCCTGAATGGCGTCGCAGTTGACCAATGGAAAGGCAGAGTGAGGGTGTGTGAGAGTGAGCCAATGAAAAGTCAGAAGGGGCGGGTTATGGGGCGGGAGAGGGCAGGCTCAACCAATCACAGAAAAGGGATTGACGACATGGGTGGGTCTGAAGGGTCAGCAAATGAGGTTCCGATACCGCGCCTGACTGGCGGCAGGCTGGACCAATGGAGGAGAGCCAGCCACGGGACAGACCAATGGCGGCAGCGCAGAAGCGGGCTGCGCGGCCAATCAGAGGAGGGGGCGGGCTCCGGCAGCCCGCAGGCCCGGGACCGGCTCAGTGTGCGCTCGGCCGCCGGGCGCTACGGAACGGAGCTGGGGCACTGCCGGAGAACATGTCCGAGTGGAGCGGCCCGGACACGGAGTTTGTCTACAAGCTGCCCTCCAGCATCATGTGTGAATTCTGCTCCGTGATGGACTCTCTGGACAGCTCCGACTGGGCACGTTTCGGTGAGTTACTATAACCAGAGAGAGAGAGATCACAGAGAGAGAGAGATCACAGAGAGAGAGAGATCACACAGAGAGAGAGATCACAGAGAGAGAGAGATCACAGAGAGAGAGAGATCACAGAGAGAGAGAGATCACAGAGAGAGATCACACAGAGAGAGAGATCACAGAGAGAGAGAGATCACAGAGAGAGAGAGATCACAGAGAGAGAGAGATCACAGAGAGAGATCACACAGAGAGAGAGAGAGAGATCACACAGAGAGAGAGATCACAGAGAGAGAGAGAGAGAGATCACACAGAGAGAGAGATCACAGAGAGAGAGAGAGAGAGAGAGATCACACAGAGAGAGAGATCACAGAGAGAGAGAGAGATCACACAGAGAGAGA
>NW_027591482.1:0-87613 GCF_964213995.1 Mustelus asterias | reverse complement strand
GCACATCTTGGCTGTTATCTCTCCAAGGCTTTAGCGCCATCCCTCAAGTAAGCAAATCCTTCTTGAGACGGGATTAGAATCCCAACAGAGCATAAAGAGGTCATTCAGCCCATCGAGGTGGCACCTACTTTCTGACAGGCTATTTTACGTAACCCCACACATTTACCGTGGCTAATCCCATCTAACCCACACATTTTTGGACTCTAAAGGGCACCTTAGCATGGCCAATCCACCTAACTCACACATCTTTGGACACTAACGGCAATTTAGCATGGCCAATCCACCTAATCCGCACATCTTTGGGCACTAAGCGGCAAGTTAACATGGCCAATCCACTTAACATGCTCAATTTAAGACGAAGGGGCAATTTGGCATGGCCAATCCACCTAACCTGCACATCGTGGGACACTAAGGGGCAAATTTAGCATGGCCATTCCACCTAACGTGCACATCTTTGTACACTAAGGGGCAATTTAGCACGGTCAATGCACCCGATCCAGCAAGTCTTTCGGACAGTGGGGAGGAAACCGGATCACCCGAAGGAAACCCACGCAGACACGGGGAGAACGTGCAAATTCCACATAGACAGGGACCCAAGTCTGAAATTACTGTGGATGGCGGGGGTGGGGGGTGGGGGGGGGGGGGGGAGGGGGGCGGGTGGTGACATGTGTAAAATAAAAAATATATATATACGGGGTAAGGGACCACCCGAGCTTTGGAAAAGAGAGATTTATGGATAGAAGAGTTGAAAATGGAAAATAAAATAGGTGATGGAGCAATGGGTGCAATGGAGGTGGGGAAATGCTGGAAAATCTCAGCAGGTCTGACAGCATCTGCGGAGTCTGGGATGACCCTTGGCCAGAGCTGGGGAAGGTGGGAGTTTGGAATGGGGGGAAGTGAGTGGTGGGGGGAGGGGGGGGGGGAGGCTTCAGGGAAGAGATGTGGAGAATGTGTAGAGGGGGTGTGGTATGCTTCGGGAGACTGGGTTTTGCAAAGGAGGGAATGTGAGAGCGCCGAGGCTCTCAAAGGGTGGATTTATTGGGGGGGAGGGTTGTGTGTCCAAACCGAGCCAGTGTGATAGGCTGGGGAGAAAACGTGCTCTGACGCCGGGGCTGAACCTACACATGCGCAGGCCGGGCTATTTTATTAAGTGGATCGGGTTGGAGGTTAGATTTCTGCCTTACGCAGATTCAAGCAGACTGCCAGAGTGAACGGGAGCAGCGAGCGGGAGGGGAGAGAGGGGCGAGGAGGGGAACTGTGAGCCCAGGACAGCAGTCTGCAGACAAGGGGGAGGGTGGGGGGGGGGGGGGGTTTAGACCAGTAGCTGGGCTCCTGGCTGTTGCAAGGAAGGGTTTGGGAAGGTGTAGCCTAGAACCCCTCTCCCCTTCCCCCCACAAAGTGAAGAACGAGGTGGGGGGTGGAAGAGAAAAAAAAGAGGGGGAGGGAGCTCTTCAGTGTGTGAACGAAGAATGCTTCGAAGCAAGACCGGGGAAGACTGAGGCGATGGATCTTGGAGTCGGTGTCACCCAACCAGGCCACGGAGGCAAAGGAAGCGAGTCTCCCTCGAATCTTTTTGCGGTCTGGGCTTTCTGTTCATCTCCAAATCTGGTTGGAAAGCCCTTACCACAAAAAGCGTTTGAGGAGGACATTGACATCGCTGGAGAAGACCACCCCCCCTCCTCCCCTCTTTCCCACCAGCTCCCACCATCTCAAAAATGAACTCAATCAAACAACCCCCGACTCAATGGATTGATTTAATTTTTGTTTTCATCCCCTAAGAAATTGGGGATGGGGGGGGGGGGGGTGTGGTGGGGAAGAGAGTGAGATAAGGATGGAAGGAGGGGGGGGGGGGTGAGGGGGAAGAGGTGTCCTCCAACAACCTGTGTAACAGCCCTCCTCCTCCCCCGTGAACCTACCCTCTCTCTCATCAGATCACACGTCCCAGTTGAGGTCAACTTGTCTTCAGGCAGAATGAGGATGGTCGTCAGATGGTCAAACAGTTGGAAAGGCACCGACACTAACCAGGAAACCCCTGTGAACAAACAAATATCTCCCCACACCCACACCCCCCTTAATAAACAAATTCTAACCAATTCACGAGGCATCTGAAGTTGACTGTCTCTCCCCTTTTCAGTTAAGACCCCCTTTACATCTTGTTTAACCCCCCACCCCCTCATTCACAGCTCCTGCAAGTGACACTACACCAGAGTCAGGGATTCCAGGTGTCAGTCGGCATGTCTGCCTCGCTCCCTCAATTAAGCAACACACACACTCTGCCCAACTGAAGAGCAGCGAAATAGTCACAGCAGAGACGGCAAAATTACTCAGTGGGTAATCAGGAGGGTGCAAAGATTTATTGTGCAATAGTAATTAGGATAATAATTCACTGGATGTTAAACAAGTGGCACACCCTTTCTGAAGCCCGTCTGCATTTTTCATAAAACTGTAGCCTTGCATACATAGACATACGTTACCCCTGTCTCTCTCTCTCACACACACACACACTACCCCCTCTCTCACACACACAGGCATACGTTACCCTCTCTCACACACAGACATAGACAGACGTTACCCCCTCTCTCTCACACACACACACGCTACCTTCTCACACACACACATAGACATACGTTACCCTTTCTCTCACACACACACATAAACACACGCTACCCCCTCTCTCTCTCACACACACATAGACATACGTTACTCTCTCTCACACACACACACACGCTACCCTCTCTCACACACACACATAGACATACGTAACCCTTTCTCTCACACACACACATAAACACACGCTACCCCCTCTCTCACAGACACATAAACATACGTTACCCTCTCTCTCACACACACATAAACACATACTATCTCTCTCTCACACACATGCACACACAAACACACGTTACCCCTCTATTTCTCTCACACACAAACACTCGTTACCCCTCTCGTTCTCACACACACAAACACACGCTACTCCCCCTCTCGCACACACAAACACACGCTATTCCCCCTCTCTCACACATAAACACACGTTACCCCTCTCTCATACACACGCATAAACATTCCTCTCTCTCGCTTTCGCCCACTTTCACAAACACGCACACACACACTCTCTCACTGTAACACACGTTACCCCTTCCCTCTCCCACACATAAACACACGTTACGCTCTCTCTCTCACACATAAACACACGTTACCCCTCTCTCTCACACACACATAAACATATGTTGCCCTCTCTCACACACACACATAAACACACGTTACCCCTCTCTCACACACACATAAACATACGTTGCCCACTCTCACACACACAGAGACATGCTAACCCTCCCTCTCTCGCACAAATACGTTACCCCTCTCTTTCTCTCTCTCGCACACATACGTTACCCCCTCACACGCACACACACAGAAATGCACACATCTCTCACACACAAACGCACACATATTCTCCCTCCCACACAAACACACACGGAAACACACTACCCTCTCTCACGCACACACACATTCCCTCTCACACATATCTTCTCTCCCTCACACACTCTCACACACACATTCCCTCACGCGTACAAGCACATGCAACACACACACTCTCTCACACACATACACACAGTCACACACTACAGACTCACACACACAAGCGCGCAAACACAAACATAACATGCGCCCACTTTCACAAACACGCACACTCTCTCACACACACTCTCACTGTCACAAACACTCTCTCACACACAGACTCTCACACATAACCGCACAAATGCACACACTCACAAACACACACACTGTGTCACACTCTCACACGATGCACACACTGTCACAGACACTCACAAACACCGCACAACTCTTACACAAAACGCGCGCACGCACACACACAGATAAACATCTAGTCACACTCTTGGATTTGAGGCAGAGGTGAGTTAATGTAAAATAAGCTAAACAAAATGAATTCTTGAATAGTTATGTTTGCAAAGTCAAGAGACTGATTTTTTAAAAAATGACATTTAAACCGTTATATATATTTTCTCCCCAAAGACGTGGATGCATTTTTTTTGGATAAAGTATAGCTGTGTTTTAATTCCCCAGTAGTGCTTCTGAATAAGGCCACTTCCCCGTCCAAAAATAACCCCCCAAAAAATACCCCTTCCCACAACACATTTCCTCGAGGTGGTGATTCCTTTTCATGGTTTAAAAAAAAAATTAACTCAGAGTGAAAAGCAGATATTACACGTCCCCATTGTTGTGTTACCCCACCTCCCCACCCAGCCCCTTTCTAAAGAATATCTGAAGTTCTTTTTTCTCCCCCCCCCCCCCCCCTCTCTCCTCAAGTGTTTATGTCGCTTGTATATGTCAATTCTGCGCACTTCACTTTCAAACGCAGAGGGTCCACTGTAGCAACTGCAACTAAAAGACAAAGACTTAATCCAGACATTCCGCTTTTCACATTAGTCCAAGTTGAGGTAAAGGCGAATTATAATCGAGTCAATCGAATCTGTACAAAACATAAAGCCTGTACCTAACAATATCCTGTCGGTCTCTCTCTCTCTCTCTCTCCCTCTTGACTTAAAAAAATCCTCATAGTTAAACATAGCCTTCAATCTGGAGATTTCTAAATTAATACAATTGAGTTTTGTAAAGCCCAGAGATACAGAAGACTTTTAAAAACAATCTCCAGTTGTGTTTGTTTAATTTCAATGACAATAAGAAGGCCCTCGTACGTCTCATTCAGAGTCCCCCCCCCATCTCCATGCGCTTCTGTCTCTCTGCCCCTGGCTTAATCTATCCAAACCCACTCCTGTCAGTCTCCATTCACCTTGTTCCCTGACTGTCGCTACCTGTTTTCTTACACTTTCCTCTTAACAGGCCTGTCTTTATCTCGACCTGTTCTCTCTCTCTCTCCCCCCCCCCCTCCCCTCCCCAACACACACTTTGATGGTTGTGTTTGCTGCCTCTGTTTTGCTCCCTGTCTCTGTAGCCCTGTCTTCCATCTGACCACTTTTCTTTCCCTCCTCAAATCCCAAAGATTGATGTCTGTGAAGAGAGGGGATAAAATGGCGCTGGGGTGGGGGTTGGGGATGGGGGGTGGGGGTGGTGGGGAGGGAGGGTGGTTTCCCCACTGACCATCGGGAGGCGGTGGGGCTGATTTCAGAGACAGAAGCATTTTAACCCCAGCAGTTTCCAGTTAATGGCCACGGGACATTGCACCAACCCAATGTGTGAGAGGGATTGTGTGTGTGTGTGTGCGTAGTATGTTATGTGTGTGTGTGATTAGTATGTTGTGTGTGTGTGATTAGCATGTTGAGTATGTGATTGTGTATGATTGATATGTTGATGATGTGTGTATGTGTGATTAGTATGTTGATTGTGTGTGCGTGTGGGATTAGTATGTTGGTGGTTTGTCTGTGATTAGTATGTTGATTGTGTGTGTGATTAGTATGTTGATTGTGTGTTTGTGTGCGATTAGTATGTTGATTGTGTGTGTGTGTGATTAGTATGCTGATTGTTTATGTGTGTGATTAGTCTGTTGATGGTATATGTGTGTGATTAGTATGTTGATGGTGTGTGTGTGTGATTAGTATGTTGATGGTGTGTGTGTGATTAGTACGTTGATGGTGTGTGTGTGATTAGTATGTTGATGGTGTGTGTGGGTGATTAGCATGTTGGTGGTATGTGTGTGTGTGTGATGAGTATGTTGATGGTATGTGTGTGTCTGATTAGTATGTTGATGGTGTGTACGTGTGTGGTTAGTATGTTGATGGCATGTAGTGTGTGATTAGTATGTTGATTGTGTGTGTGTGTGTCTGTGTGTGCTACACATGTGGTTCTTTAACTCTTGTGGGCTCCAGGCGTGTCATAGCTCATGGGTGCCCCACACTCCCCATCAGTGGGTGCCAATTTGCCTCCATCACTGCCCACTGAGTGCCAGCCACTCCACAGGGCGCTACCTCCCGAGCATATTCACATCTACCTCTTCCCGTGCGTTGTCCACAAGTGGGGGCTTGTAAAAGATTGTCAAGGTTCATGGTCTCACACCTGCTGCTGTGTTCAGTGAGTGTGCGAGGCAGCTTGGCCGTGCTTGAAGGAGAAGATTGGGATTTACAATGATAATGTGTGTGTGTGTGTTGTCCACAAGTCTGAACCTGCGTGTTCTGGTGTGAATGAGGATGTGAAACTGATAGTTTGTGAATTATTTTGGCACGAGTAGGCATCAGGATACTAATATAAGAACCTCACCTCATATATTAGAGTTTGGGTGTGTGTGTTAATGTGTTTACCTTTGCGTATGAACACATGCCAAAACATTGAATGTATTCAAGAGACAGCTAGATATTGGGGCGGATTAGATTAAAGGTTATGGGAAGAAAGCAGGATTAGGCTATTGAGTTGGATGATTGTAATGAATGGCAGAGCAGGCTCGAAGGGCCAAATGGCCTCCTATCTTCTATGTTCCTATGCATTATTGCGAATAAGTGTATTTACGCGTGTTTGCCTGCCAGTGTAAGCAAGCTAATTTCGTGTGAGTTTGCACTTGTGTGTGTGTCATTCTCACTAGTGTCTGGCTGTTAGAATTTGGGAGTGAGATTAGTGTCAGAAAGTGTCCTCATTTGCACAACTATTCGCCTGCAGCCCAACGAGATACTCCCCTAAACTGTGCAATGCCTTCCAAAGAAATCTCGAGTCCCGTGCGCTGGTAGGGGGAGAATGGCACTAGAGTCACGATCCTTCTTTGGGGCAACTGGTGCAGACACGATGGGCCGCATGGCCTCCCTCTGCGCCCTAGCAATTCTGAGATTCGCTCCATGAATTGCACACACTCTCGTACACAAAGGTACCCGTCCTTCCAAAAACAAAATCCACTTAAAAAAAAAAGGGAAAATTGGGGAAAAGGAACGAAGGAGCTAAAATTAAGAATAAATCCTTTCCAATTAACACTAAAAGTTCCCCCCACCCCCTTAATATTTAACAACCAGCCAACAAATCGGTGCCAACTGTTGATTGTGGCAACTCGCTCTCTGCGTGGCTAACTCCCCGAGTACAGACACAGAGCGAAGAACAGAGAAAATTCGATAAATCTCAAAAGTATCCTCTTAAAGCGAAGATTTCAGCCCAGTCCCCCCGCCCCCACCCCCCCGCACCCCACTCACACCCAGTTTCTATTAGATTCTAGGAGCGTGTAAAATAGAACAAAACTATATTTAAAAAATAATAATAATTCGTGGCTAATTCTACAGGTTTGAGAGCTCGCCGACTAGGATGGTTCTCGGCAAGGGTATGGCGAGCAGGAGAGAGGAAAATAGAGAGATTGGAAACGAAAACAGCTCGGGGAAAAAGAGAAGGGTGGCAGAAATGGGAGGGAGGGGATGATTGAAGGATAAGGAGGTGCAGGGAAAGATGTGGGAAGAGGGAGAGGAATGTAAGGGGGGGTAGGAAAATAGTCAAAGATTGGGACTGGTCAGATTAGCCGCTGGGGCGCAATGATAAGAAGGCGAGATGCACACACAATTCTGGCCCTTTGAGATCCCCCCCCCCCCCCCCCACCCCCTCACCAAATCCATTTCAGATTCACGTTGAAACTCCCAACAGATAACGAATTTCGTTAAGTCACGCACCCCTGGGATTCTCTTGAGGGTTACCCCAGTAGCCTCTGTGATTTAGGACAAGAACACACACACCGCTCCTGAGATGATGCAGCGCAGAGTACAACATCGAACAATGCGGGGGGTGGGGGGCGAAGCTTACAGAACATTCAATTCAAAGCCCCCCCCCCCCCGCCCCCCCCCCCCCACCAAAAAATCCTGCAACCTGTTGGATTAAATTCAAGAGAAAGCTCACCAAATTCTCCTACACCTTACTGGCGTTTCAGTTCAACAATGCAGGGGCCACCCGCAAACTTTGGCACACTGCTTAATCCTAAACCTGTTGATAAAACAACAGAAAACTGCTGGACAAATCCAGCAGGTAGGGTAACATCTGTGAGAGGGATAAAACGCAGCGAACATTCCGAGTCCTTAACTCAATCGAATAGCTTTCTCTTCGACTGGATGTGTTTAATCTGTGATTATTATATATTTTTTCCCCTTCATTCTCTCCAGCCCTGCTAGGGGAGAGAAGGGGACGGGGGGTGGTGGGACACAGTTTAAATAAGGCCATTTATTTTCCGGCGATTTTTTTTTTTGTTCATTTAGTTGTCCAACTGAATCCTCAGGTTTTTATTTTGGAAACTCAACGATTGGGGCAAAAGTTTCATTTTGATTTTTTTGCAAGATATTTTTTGGGGGACACAGATATTTCCTGGAATCGTACTCTGAACACTTGGAATATAAAGCACAGGAACGGGCCAGTTATCCATGTTGTTTGCAATGGTTTCCTCCCTGTGGTTTTTTTTAAACCTCCACTTAAATGCACCCACCATTCCTCCTCCCCTGCTCCAGAATTTTACCAATATTGGAAGACAGATAAATGATGGAATTCCATGATTTTAACTCACTTTTTTTCCATTGAGCTCAATTTAAACCCCGTTTCCCGCTGACATTCCATTAAGACATGCCCCCCACCACCCCCAAATCCCACTCTCTGGGTGATGAAGTTCCTCCCCACATCCCCATTGGATTTTCTCTGGAGTTCTGTCTCAGCTTTTCATTCCCTGGTTTCTGGACACCGATAGAGACTGTAGCATCTCAAGCTACCGGCCATTTTATACGCTCCTGGAATCACACAGTTAAGGAAGGATAGGCCATTCGGCCCATCACGCCAGGGCCAGCCCTTGGACAGACCATTCCAATTCATCCCCATGCCCTTACTCTCAGCACAGCCCAGCACATCCCTGCCTCCCACCACCCCATTCAGCTACTTATCCAATTCCCTCTTGAAAATTGCACTGGGGTGAGGATCTGGGAGGAGGGGTGGGGAGATGGTGGGGTCATGGTAATGTCCCTAGCCCAATAACCCAGAGGCAAATGCTCTGAGGACAAGGGTTCAAATCTCATCACGGCAGCAAATTAAAGGTATCAAATCTAGGATTGGAAAGTTAGTCTCATGAATGGTGAATTAGCATCATTGGTGGTTCTCTAATGCCCCTTTAGAATCATAGAATCCCGACAGTGCAGAAGGGGGCCATTCGGCCCATCGAGTCTGCACCGACCACAATCCCACCCAGGCACTATCCCCGGGACCCCATGCATTTCCCCTAGCTAGTTCCCCTGACACTAAGGGGCAATTTAGCGTGGCCAATCCACCTAACCTGCACATCTTGTGGGAGGAAACCGGAGCACCCGGAGGAAACCCATGCAGACACAGGGAGAATGTGCAAATTCCGCACAGTGACCCAAGCCGGGACTCGAATTCGGCACCCTGGCGCTGTGAGGCAGCAGTGCTAACCGATGTGCCGCCCACTTAGGGTAGGAAATGAACCATTTGGATTAGACTCCTGGAACACCCTCCCTAACAGCACTGTGGGAGTACCTACATCACACCTGACCTTCCCATTCCAACTAGAAGCAATCAGGAGTCGGAGCTCTGGCAGGCGCCTTCCGTATCCGCACATACCATCCAATTACTTTTCCCAACCCTTTAAAGTCAATTTATTAGTGTCACAAGTAGGCTTACATTAACACTGCAATGAAGTTACTGTGAAAATCCCCTAGTCGCCACACTCCGGTGCTTGTTGGGTACACTGAGAGAGAATTTAAAAGGGCCAATGCACCTAACCAACGATTCTTTCAGACTGTGGGAGGAAACCGGAGCACCCGGAGGAAATCCACGCAGACATGGGGAGAACGCGCAGACTCCGCACAGACAGTGACCCTGGCGCTGCGAGTGAGGCAGCAGTGCTAACCACTGCGCCACCTCACAATAGTGAGCAGCTTCAAGGCCAATTTCAACTTCCTCAATGACTGTAAATGTCTGTGGGTGTACCTACACCACAGGGATTGTAGCGGTTCAAGAAGGCAGCTCACCACCACCTTCTCAAGGGGCAGTTAAATGCTTGCCTGGTTGGTGGAGCCCACATCTCCTGAATGAATCGTTAATTTTTTTAAAAACCTTCACCGGTCTGGCCTACATGTCACTGCAGACCCACAGGGTTGACTCTTAACTGCCCTCTGAAATGGCTGAGCGAGACATTCAGTTCAAGGGGCAATTAGAGATGGGCAACAAATGCTGGCCTCGCCAACGATGCCCACCTCCCTTGAAAGAATGTGCCAAAAAAACTCATTCTTTGCACAGAGCAAAAATTGGGCTCAATAACTCTGTTTCAGCAGCCTCTCAGGCAGTGAATTCAAACCCATAATAACTTGTTGCTCTACAATTCAACCTTGTGGCTGATGTAACTATTTGGGGAGTCATGTTCTTTAATTTTCAAGCTTCTTACAGAATCACAGTGCAGAAGAGACCCTTCGGTCCATCAAATCTGCACCGACTCATGAAAGGCCCTGACCTGCCCGTCTAATCCCACTTGCCAGCACTTGACCCATAGCCTTGTTATGATGTGCCAAGTACTCATCCAGGTACTTTTTAAAGGATGTGTGGCATCCCGCCTCCACCACCCTCCCAGGCAGCGCATTCCAGACCCTCACCACCCTCTGGGGAAAAAAGCTTTTCCTCAAATCCTCCCCTAAACCTCCCACCCCTCACTTTTAACTTGTGTCCCCTCGTAACCGACTCTTCAACTAAGGGGAACAGCTGCTCCCTAACCACCCTGTCCATGCCCCTCATAATCTTGTATACCTCAGTCAGGTTGCCCTTTAGTCCTCTCTGCTCCAGAGAAAACAACCCAAGCCTAACCAACATCTCTTTATAACTTAAATGTCCCGTCCCAGGCAGTATCCTGGTGAATCTCCTCTGCACCCCCTCCAGCGCATTCACGTCCTTCCTATAATGTGGCGACCAGGACTGTGCACAGTACTCCAGCTGTGGTCTCACCAAAGTTCTTACACTTCTCTCCAACCCCCTTCCAACCCCCGTCCCCACTGCCCTTTCTCCACCCGCACCGGCCTCTCTCAATGACTGTTTTTACGCTATAGATTCCACATTGTTCTTGATCATCACTTGCAAGTCACCATCCATTTGTGCATCCGAATAGTGGGCGCTGTGGTACAATTGGCCCAAGGTAGATATCCCAACTGAAAGTCATCTGACATTCCCACTTCCAACTGGAAGCAATCAGGAGCAGTAGCCCTGACTGGCTCAGTGGCACAGTGGTTAGTACTGCTGCCTCACAGCACCAAGGGCCCGGGTTCGATTCCTGGCTTGGGTCACTGTCTGTGCGGTACCTACACGTTGTCTATGTGGGTTTCCTCTGGGAGCTCTGGTTTCCTCCCACAGTAAAGTTTATTTATTTGTCACAAGTAAGACTTACATTAACACTGCAATGGAGTTACTGTGAAATTCCCCTTGTTGCCACACTCCGGGTCAATGCATCTAACCAGTACGTCTTTCAGACTGTGGGAGGAAACCCACGCAGAACGTGCAAACTCCACACAGACTGTGACCCAAGCTGGGAATCGAACCCGGGTCCCTGGTGCTGTGAGGCAGCAGTGCTAACCACTGTGCCACTGTGCCGCCCCGAAAGGACCCAAGTCCAAAGGATGTGCTGGTTAGGGTGCATTGGCCATGCTAAATTCTCCCTCAGTGTACCCGAACAGGCGCCGGAGTGTGGCGACTTGGGGATTTTCACAGTAACTTCATTGCAGCGTTAATGTAAGCCTACTTGTGACACTAATAAATAAACTTAAATTTAATATTGAAGTGCTTGCTTCCTCACCAAAGCAGTGCCCATAGGATAAAATTCCATAATTTCCTATCAATTTTCATTTGAGCTAAACTTAACCGTTATTTTGCACTGACATTCCATTTATACCTGGCCTGTAGAATATATCTATGGTGTGAAATGCCTGAAGAGTTCACAGTCACTTATAATTCCCACTATTGTTGGCTTTTCTTTGAGTGTCCTTTTCTTCGAATCCCTACAATGCAGAAGGAGGCCATTTGGCCCATCGAGTCAGTATTGACTCTCCGACAGAGCGTCCTATCCTGGCCCACCCCCATCCCTATCCCTGTAACCCCATGTATTTACCCCGTTAATCCTCCTAACCTTCACATCCTGTTACTAACGGACAATTTAGCACGGCCAACCCACCCAACCTCAACAACAGGGCGGCACAGTGGCAGAGTGGTTAGCACTGCTGCCTCACAGCGCCAGGGACCTGGGTTCAATTCCCGGCTTGGGTCACTGTCTGTGTGGGAGTCTGCACGTTATCTCCCTGTCTGCGTGGAATTCCTCCGGATGCTCCGGTTTCCTCCCACAGTCCAAAAGACGTGCTGGTTAGGGTGCATTGGCCATACTAAATTCTCCCTCAGTGTACCCGAACAGGCACCGGAGTTTGGCGACTAGGGAATTTTCATAATATCTTCATTGTAATGTTAATGTAAGCTTACTTGTGACACTAAATAAATAAATAAAAACTTTGGACTGTGGGAGGAAATCGGAGCACCCGGAGGAAACCCACAGATTTACGGGGAGAATGTGCAAACTCCACACAGACAGTCACCCAAGGCCGGAATTGAACCCCGGTCCCTGGCGCTGTGAGGCAGCAGTGCTAATCATCGTGCCACCCTTCCGCCCAAATTGCATATACATATAACATTTTAACAGGATTAGGCAGGGTAGAAAGAATGTTCCCGATGGTGGGGGAATCCAGAGCTAGAATCCTAGAATCCCTACAGTGCAAAAGGAGGCCATTTGGCCCATCGAGTCTGCACCAACCACAATCCCACCCAGACCCTATTCCCGTAACCCCACATATTTACTCTGCTAATCCCCTGACACGAAGGTCAATTTAGCACGGCCAATCCACTTAACCCGCACATCTTTGAACTAGGGGGTCATTGTTTGAGGATACGGGGTAAACCTTTTAAAATTGAGCTGAGGAGAAATTTCTTCACCCAGAGAGTGGTGAATGTGTGGAATTCAGCACCACAGAATGTAGTTGAGGCCAAAACTTTGTGTGATCTCAAGAAGAAATTAGATATATAAAGGAATCAAGGGATTTGGGGGAAGGGGGAATCAGGATATTGAATTTGATGATCAGCTATGATGGAAATGAATGGGCCGAGTGGCCTACTCCTGCTTCTAGTTTTTATGCTTCTATGCAGAAGCTCTTCTTTTCCTGAAGGCGTGTCTGCTCCATTGTGCCCGGATACTCCTGTAATAGCACTCAAGTGACCCTCCATCATGTGGTAGCAAGTGCCAAGGCAGCTGAGGGACAGTAGGATGTACAACGGCAATACATTGAGAAACAGAGACATATGGAGTCTATATTCTTTGGGGAGAAGATGCAATGGTGAACAAGGCAGTCTAGAAATGATATGCTTTGTGGAACGCTGAGATAGAGAGAATACATACTGGTCAGCATTGAGATAGAGAGAGGATATGCCTCACAGTGCCAGGGACCTGGCTTCAATTCCCGGTTTGGGTCACTGTCTGTGTCGAGGCTGCACATTCTCCCCGTGTCTGCCTGGGTTTCCTCCGAATGCTCCGGTTTCCTCCCACAGTCCGAAAGACGTGCTGGTTAGGTGCATTGGCCGTGCAAAATTCTCCCTCAGTGTTACCCGAACAGGCGCCAGAACCCAAACATGGCGGGTAGGGAATTTCCACAGCAACTTCATTGAAGTGCTAATTGTGACACTAATAAATAAGCTTTAATTACTGTCAGTCAACCTCTCTTCTGATATCGAAAATTAACTTTTACAAATATGGAGCCTGGTTCCTTTAGGCTTACATTGTTCGAGATTTTAAAATGTCAAATTTTATTTTTTAATTTGTTGGAGGTTCAAAAATTCTAATTTTTAAAAAATTGTCCTTTCTGTCTCTCACTCTTAATCCTCCTTTTCCTCTCAATTTCTCTTTAGCCCTCTAACATGTCCGCACTGCTCCAATTCTGCCCTCTTCTGCATTCCCCATTATTAATCACCTCATGACTGACACCATGCCTTCAGCTGCCCAGGCCCTAAGCTCTGGAATTCCCTCCCTCGATCTTTATAATTTAAAGTTTATTTATCGGTCACAAGTAAGACTTACATTAACACTGCAATGATGTTACTGCGAAATTCCCCGAGTCACCACATTCCGGCGCTTGTTCAGGTCAGTGCACCTAACCAGCACGTCTTTCAGACTGTGGGGGGAAACCGGAGCACCCGGAGGAAACCCACACAGTCACGGGGAGAACGTGCAAACTCCACACAGACAGTGGCCCAACCCGGGAATCGAACCCGGGTCCCTGGCGCTGTGAAGCAGCAGTGCTAGCCACAGTGCCACTGTGCCATCCACGTGCCATCCTGCTTCCTACCCCTCACTCCTCCTTTAAGATGCTCTTTCAGAGCTTCCTTATTGACTAAGATTTTGGTCACTTGTCCAGTATCTCCGTCTGTGGCTCAGTGTTAACTCTTGTTTGGTAGCATACCTCTGAAATGCCTTGGGGATGCTTTACGAAGTGGAAGGGGCTATATAAATGCAGATTGTTATTCTACAGTGCATATCATCCATGTACCATATTGTTCTCCTGTGGGTATCTCCAATACGTATGGCACTCACCCCTTCCTCCCCCCTTCTAGATGTGAACAATATTTATCTCTCCCTACCCATATTATGCTTCCATTCTCCTCTCACTATCATCCTGAACATATCCACTCAGGATCATAGAATCCCTATAGTACAGAAGGAGTCCATTCGGCCCATCGAGTCTATACGGACTACAGTCCCACCCAGACCCTATGCCTGTAACCCCATGCTTTTACCCTGCTAATCCGCCCCCCCCCCCCCCCCCCCGACACTAGGGTCAATTTAGCATGGCCAATCCACCTAACCTGCGCATCTTTCGGACCACGGGAGGAAACCGGAGCCCCTGGAGGAAACCCACGCAGACACGGGGAGAACGTGCAAACTCCACACAGACAGTGACCTGAGGCCGGAATCGAGCCAGGGTCCCCGGCGCTGTGAGGCAGCTGTGCTAACCACTGTGCCACCGTGCCGCCCCATGCCTCCTCTCCCAATCTCCAATATGTATCTTCTCTCTAGCTCTCAGTGAGTCTTCTTGCTATTTCCCAGTGCATATCCTCCCTCTATCTCAATGCTGACCAGTATGTATTCTCTCTACCACAGCGTTCCACAAAGCATATCATTTCTAGACTACCTTGTTCACCATTGCATCTTCTCCCCAAAGAATATAGACTCCATATGTCTCTGTTTCTCAATGTATTGCCGTTGTACATCCTACTATCCCTCAATGCTAACCATTGTGCCACCGTGCCGCCTATGACTTACCCAACCATAATCTACAAATCTCAGTCCTGAAATTTAAATGGACCCCCAACATCAACAGATTTATAGGGAGAGGGTTCCAGGTTTCCGCTTCCCTGTGTGGGATGAAGGGCTTCCTGAAATCCGTCTGGAATGGCCCTAACCTTAAACTATCCCTCCCAATTTTGGACATACCACAACAGACAAAATAGTCTCCCTCTCTCGCTACGTTCACCCAATGAAATCGTTCAATCGTCTTACAAAATTCAATTAAATCGTCCCTTAATCTTTCATCTCCAATGGAACACGAATCGAGGGCGGAATCTCAGACGGGTTTTTCTGGAGGGTACGGATGATGAGAAATCCCGTTGACAGTGGCAGGACCGGATTATCTCACCGCTGGCCAATGGCAGGCCACCTTTGCTGCCACATAACATGCAGCGGGGGAGAGGGAAAACCTTGCCCCTAGTCTGTGCAACCTATCCTCAGAAATTAACTATATTAGCCCCGTCAGCATTCTGGTGAATATAGGCTAAGTTTAAAGTTTATTTATTAGTGTCACAAGTAGTCGTGCATTAAAACTACAGTGAAGTTACTGTGAAAAATCCCCTAGTCGTCACACTCCGACGCCTGTTTGGGTACACTGAGGGAGAATTTAGCACGGCCAATGCACCTTAACCAGCACGTCTTTCGGACTGTGGGAAGAAATCAGAGCACCCGGAGGAAACCCACACAGACACGGGGAGAACGCACAAACCCCACAGTGACCCAAGCCGGGAATGGAACCTGGGTCCCTGGCGCTGAGAGACAGCAGTACTAATCACTGTGCCACTTTGTTGCCCTGTACTCTTTCCTACGATGCAGTGCCCTGGATTAAACGCATTACTGAATATGGGGTCTAACCAGAGATTTAAATAACCGTAACTTCTACCTCTTTGTATTCCAGCATGCTTGATTAAGGCCAACTTTCCATTCATTTTTTAAAATTAATTTTGAACCTGCCTACTAGTTTCTGATGATTCCTGCACATTGAGCCTTTAATCGCATCCCTATCCTTAGTTCTGAGACTCTTGTCACTTGGAATATAATTGGCCCCTCGTTCTTTGGTCCAAAGTGGGTGATTTCCCATTCTTACCCACTTTGAATCCAATCTGCCCCCTTTTTACATATTTGGGGCATTAAGGGAGCATCTCTAAGTCAGATGCATAGAACATACGAGCAGGGAGGTTATGATGGAACACTGATAACCCACAGCTAGAGCACTGTGTGCAGTTCTGGTGGCCACGCTATAGGAAGGAAGTGATTGCACTGGAGAGGGTGCAGAGGAGATTCACCAGGATGCTGCCTGGGCTGGAGCGTTACAGCAATGAAGAGTGGCTGGTTAGACTGGGGTTGTTTTCCTTCGAGCAGAAAAGGCTGAGTAGGGACCTGGTTATGGTGTACAAAATTACATAGAACATAGAACATAGAAACCCTACAGTACAGAAAGAGGCCATTCGGCCCATCGAGTCTGCACCGACCACAATCGCACCCAGGCTCTATCCCAATATCCAAAGAACAAAGAACAAAGAACAATACAGCACAGGAACAGGCCCTTCGGCCCTCCAAGCCCGCGCCGCTCCCCGGTCCAGGATTGAATCCTGAATCCAGGATCCCCGCCCAATTTTCCAGCCTATCTACATACCAATATCCTATCCACCGAGCTGTCCCTCACAGCTACGATGCATTGTTCATTACAACCTATTAACCCCCCCCCAAACCCCCCATTCCAGACCATGTGATCTCCAGGGAGAGGCGAAAACCCAGAGTGAAAAACCCCAGGGCCAATATGGGGAAAAAAAAATCTGGGAAATTCCTCTCCGACCCCCTGAGGCGATCGAAACGAGTCCAGGAGATCACAATGGCCCTGATCGGAAAATGCTTCCCAACCCTAGTCATTTCCACTTCCACGAACACCATATGAATTCCCTGCCCCCGAGACAGGTTCCCAACTATCCGCAGTCTCGCTCTGTACTGGCACCAGCAAGATGATCATAGAATGAAGCCTATCCTTACATATTTTACCCACTAATCCCTCTAACCTATGCACCTCAGGACACTAAGGGGCAATTTTAACATGGCCAATCAACCTAACCCGCACACCCCTTTTATAGAAGGGTCAATAACTAGGGGTGGCACGGTGGCACAGTGGTTAGCACTGCTGCCTCACAGTGCCAGGGACCCGGGTTCGATTCCCGGCTTGGATCACTGTCTGTGTGGAATTTGCACGTCATCCCTGCGTGGGTTTCCTCCAGTTTCCTCCCACAGTCTGAAAGATGTGCTGGCCATGTTAAATTCTCCCTCAGTGTACCCGAACAGGCGCTGGAATGTGACGAGTGGGGGATTTTCACAGTAGCTTCACTGCGGTGTTAATATAAGCCTACTTGCGACAGTTAAAATTTTAAAAAATAGATTTAAGTTAAGGGGCAGGAGATTTAGAGGGGATTTGAGGAAAAGCCTTTTCTCCCAGAGGGTGGTGGGAATCTGGAACTCGCTGTCTGAAAGGGTGGTAGAGGCGGGAACCCTCACAGCATTTAAGAAGCATTGAGATGAGCACTTGAAACACCGCAGCATACAAGGCTATAGACAAAGTGCTGGAAAATGGGATTAGAAATGATAGGGTAGGTAGGAAAGAACTTGCCCCTTTCACAGAGGGGTCAATAACTAGGGCTGGCATGGTGGCACAGTAGTTAGCACTGCTGCCTCACAGTGCCAGGGATCCGGATTCGATTCCCGGCTTGGGTCACTGTCTTTTTGCAGATACGATAGTGAGTTTTAAGGGGCGTCTGGACAAATACATGAAGAGGATGGGAATGGAGGGATATGGTCCCCGGATGGGTAGGGGGTTTTAGTTCAGTCAGGCAGCATGGTCAATGCAGGCTTGGTGGGCCGTAGGGCCTGTTCCCGTGCTGTAAATTTCTCTGTTAATTGTTTCTTGTCTGTGTGGAGTTTACACGTTCTCCCCGTGTGAAATGGTAACACCATCACTGAAGGGCTGGTGCGCTGGGTTAGAATCTGTCCCTGTTGTTTCCAGGCATGTAATGGTTGCGGGAAGCAAAATGGATTAGTTTACGAATAGTTAAGGGTGCTTTCCTGCCCATCCAGGTTCCATGCCATTCCAGAGAGTCAGCAATTGGCTCAATGTCCCCTATTATCCTTCTTTTGGGATTAAAAAAAGTGTTTTGCCAGTTGGGTTCTTGGCCTGAAATTAATCCCATTGGGGTGACTCCCAAAGAGGCCACGGGTGAGGGATTGAGGAAATTGTTCAAGTTTATTTGTTAGTCGCAAGTAGGCTTGCATTAACACTGCAATGAAGTTACTGTGAAAATCCCCCAGCCGCCACCTTCCGGCGCCTGTTCGGGTACACTGAGGGAGAATTTAGCACCTAACCAGCACGTCTTTCAGACTGTGGGAGGAAACCGGAGCACCCGGAGGAAACCCACGCAGACACGGGGAGAACGTGCAAACTCCACACATTCAGTGACCCAAGCCGGGAATCGAACTCAGGTCCCTGGCGCTGTGAGGCAGCAGTGCTAACCACCGTGTCACCCTGCCACCCACTGGGCCTGTGTTTTGAAGGTGACCTCACAATATTCTCAGATAGTGTGAGAGGGTAGTTGTGGATGGGATATTTCCCCCTGGCTGGTGAGACTAGAACCAAGGGAGACAATCTCAGAATAAGGTGCCATTTAGGATTTGCAAGTTAGGTTGATTGGCCGTGCTAAATTGCCCCTCTGTGTCAGGGGGATTAGCTAGGGTAAATATGTGGGCTTATGGGGATAGGGCCTGGGTGGGATTGATGTCAGTGCAAGCTCGATGGGCCGAATGGCCTCCTTGTGCACTGTTGGATTGTAGGACCGAGATAGCAGGAATTTCTCCACTCGGAGGGTGATAAATATTGAAATTCTCTACCTCAGAGAGCTGTGTAGACTCAACCCTTGAGCATGTTCAAAATGGAGATCGATAGATTTCTGGAGACGAATGATGTCAAGGGTTGTGGGCATCGTGGGGAAAGTGGCACTGAGGTCGAAGGTCAGCCATTTTCTGCTTGGATGGAGTAGCAGGCTTGACGGGCTGAGTGGTAGACTCCGACTCCTTTATTCTTACATCCCCATGTTCTGGTAGCTAACTCAAATGATCAAAGTCAGGTCTGTCATCCAATTTGGGATGCAGCTCCGAATTGTGGGCATGCCTTGCTGTGAAGTGCTGGTTATACTCTTGAGGAAGGGCCAGATCCAATATCTATCTTGCATTGAATACATGCACAGCACACAGCACATACATTCCCACAGCGGTACTTATTAAAACAAATTACTTCACGGCAGGCATCACTGGCAAAGCCAGCATTTATTGCCCACCCCTAATTGCCTTTTGATAAGGTCTGGCAGACATATTTAAAATGTCAGTATTCACGGGGGAGGTGCCGGATGATTGGAGGGTGGCTCATGTTGTTCCGTTGTTTAAAAAAGGTTCCAAAAGAAATCCGGGAAATTATCGGCCAGTACGTTTGACGTCGGTGGTGGGCAAGTTATTGGAAGGTGTGATAAGGGATAGGATCTACAAATATTTGGATAGACAGGGACTTATTAGGGAGAGTCAACATGGCTTTGTGCGTGGTAGGTCATGTTTGACCAATCTATTAGAGTTTTTCGAGGAGGTTACCAGGAAAGTGGATGAAGGGAAGGCGGTGGATGTTGTCTACCTGGATTTCAGCAAGGCCTTTGACAAGGTCCCTCATGGGAGGTTAGTTAGGAAGGTTCAGTCGCTGGGTATACATGGGAAGGTAGTAAATTGGATAAGACACTGGCTCAATGGAAGAAGCCAGAGAGTGGTTGTGGAGGATTGCTTCTCTGAGTGGAGGCCTGTGACTAGTGGTGTGCCGCAGGGATCGGTGTTGGGTCCATTGTTGTTTGTCATCTATATCAATGATCTGGATGATAATGTGGTCAATTGGATCAGCACGTTTGCTGATGATACAAAGATTGGAGGTGTAGTGGACAGTGAGGAAGGTTTTCAAAGCTTGCAGAGGGATTTGGACCAACTAGAAAAATGGGCTGAAAAATGGCAAATGGAATTTAACGCAGACAAGTGTGAGATATTGCACTTTGGAAGGACAAACCAAAGAAGAACGTACAGGGTAAATGGTAGGACTCTGAAGAGTGCAGTTGAACAGAGGGATCTGGGAATACAGGTACAGAGTTCCCTAAAAGTGATGTCACAGGTGGATAGGGTCGTAAAGACTGCCTTTGGTACATTGGCCTTTATAAATCGGAGTATCGAGTATAAAAGTTGGAGTGTTATGGTAAGGTTATATAAGGCATTGGTGAGGCCGAATTTGGAGTATTGTGTACAGTTTTGGTCACCTAGTTACAGGAAGGATGTAAATAAGATTGAAAGAGTGCAGAGAAGGTTCACAAGGATGTTGCCGGGACTTGAGAAGCTGAGTTACAGAGAGAGATTGGATAGGTTGGGACTTTATTCCCTGGAGCGTAGAAGATTGAGGGGAGATTTGATAGCGGTGTATAAGATTTTGATGGGTATAGATAGAGTGAATGCAAGCAGGCTTTTTCCGCTGAGGTTAGGGGAGAAAAAACCCAGAGGGCATGGGTTAAGGGTGAAAGGAGAAAAGTTTAAAGGGAATATTAGGGGGGGCTTCTTCACGCAGAGAGTGGTGGGAGTGTGGAATGAGCTGCCGGATAAAGTGGTAAATGCGGGGTCACTTTTAACATTTAAGAAAAACTTGGACGGGTTCATGGATGAGAGGGGTGTGGAGGGATATGGTCCAAGTGCAGGTCAGTGGGACTAGGCATAAAATGGTTCGGCACAGACAAGAAGGGCCAAAAGGCCTGTTTCTGAGCTGTAATTTTCTATGGTTCTATGGTTCTAAGGTGGTGGTTGAGCCGCCATCTTGAGTCTGCTGCAGTCCCTGAGGCGTAGGTGCACCCACAGTGCTGTTAGGGAGGGAGCTCCAGGATTTTGACCTCAGCGGCAGTGAAAAGGATCGGCCGATATACTTCCAAGTTAGGATGGGGGGGGGGGAACTTGCACGTGGTGGTGCCCCCCATGCGTCTGCTGCCCTTATCCATCTAGGATGGTGGCAGTCGTGGGTTTAGAGAGGTGGCATCGAAGGAACCCCGGCGAGTTGCTGTGTCCGTAACACTTACTGGATTAGGCAGTCCATCAACTATGAAGTTAAAGTTTATTTAGTGCTCACAAGTAGGCTTAGATTCACACTGTAATGAAGTTACTGTGAAAATCCCTTAGTCGCCACACTCCGGCGCCTGTTCGGGCACATTGAGGGAGAATTTAGCACGGCCAATGCACCCTAACCAGCACAGTGTGGTTAGAAAAAAGTCAAGCAAAATAAAAATAATTCTGATCGAGCACAGAGGTGATGAGTGGCAGAGGGAGAGGGAGAGAGATCAGGAACAGAGGAAGAGGGACCTCGAAGGATGCAAAATGGAGAGAGAGAAACACAAGGAAGAATTTGAGACAAAACAAGAAATATTGACGCATGCTGTAACAGCCAGATCCCATGGACCTGCCTGGTGCCTACGTTCCGGAGTCTAGTACCTGCAGAGACAACACACATATTGATGGGAAGTGATGGGGATATTGCAGCCTGTCCTTTACACCTCTTTATTGTGCACTCGAATAATGATCTCATTGAACTATTGTCTGTGCGAACTAACTTGATTTAGATTCACCCGCACTCAATTCATTTGAAAACAATTTAGACCCACGTGCAGGTGCATGCGTTTCATGGACAAGTTTTACGCGCGGATCAGTCACTGATCTTGTAGCGAAGGCATCAAGTTAGTCCACCCGCTCAAAATGGAGACCTGGCAATGTCCACCAAATGGTTTCAGCTGAAGGAGACCATCAAACTTGAGGAGAAAGTTACCGAGCCGTGTGTGGATAGTGTAAGGGACACCCAATTTAGGTGGCACGGTGGCACAGTGGTTAACACTGCTGCCTCACAGTTCCGGAGACCCATGTTCGATTCCCGGCTTGGGTCACTGTCTGTGTGGAGTTTGCACATTCTCCCCGTATCTGCGTGGGTTTCCTCCGGATGCTCCGGTTTCCTTCCACAGTCCGAAAGACGTGCTGGTTAGGTGGATTGGCCATGTTAAATTGCCCCTTAGTGTCCAAAGATTTGTAGTTTAGGTGGATTGGCCATGCTAAATTGTCCCTTCGTGTCCCAAGATGTGCAGGTTAGGTGGATTTTCCATGCTAAATTAGAACAACATAGAACATAGAACATAGAACATTACAGTGCAGTACAGGTCCTTCGGCCCTCGATGTTGCGCCAACCAGTGGAACCAATCTAAAGCCCCTCTAATCTACACTATTCCAATATCATCCATATGTTTATCCAATAACCATTTGAATGCTCTTAATGTTGACGAGTCCACTACTGCTGCAGGCAGGGCATTCCACACCCTTACTACTCTCTGAGTAAAGAACCTACCTCTAACATCTGTCCTATATCTCTCACCCCTCAATTTAAAGCTATGTCCCCTCGTGCTAGCCATCACCATCCGAGGAAAAAGGCTCTCACTATCCACCCTATCTAATCCTCTGATCATCTTGTATGCCTCTATTAAGTCACCTCTTAACCTTCTTCTCTCTAACGAAAAGAACCTCAAGCCCCTCAGCCTTTCCTCATACGATTTTCCCACCATACCAGGCAACATCCTGGTAAATCTCCTCTGCACCCTTTCCAACACTTCCACATCTTTCCTATAATACGGCGACCAGAACTGTACGCAATACTCCAAATGCGGCTGCACCAGAGTTTTGTACAGTTGCAGCATGACCTCCTGGCTCCGAAACTCAATCCCTCTACCAATAAAAGCTAACACACCGTACGCCTTCTTAACAACCCTATCAACCTGGGTGCCAACTTTCAGGGATCTATGCACATGGACACCCAGATCCCTCTGTTCATCCACACTGCCAAGTATCTTACCATTAGCCCAGTACTCTGTATTCCTGTTACTCCTTCCAAAGTGAATCATCTCACACTTTTCCGCATTAAACTCCATTTGCCACCTCTCAGCCCAGCTCTGCAGCTTATCTATGTCCCTCTGTAACCTGCCACTTCCCTCCGCACTGTCTACAACTCCACCGACTTTAATATCATCCGCAAATTTACTAATCCATCCTTCCACGCTCTCATCCAGGTAATTAATAAAATTGACAAACAGCAGTGGCCCCAAAACAGATCCTTGCGGTACACCACTAGTAACTGAACTCCAGGATTAATATTTCCCATTAACCACCACCCTCTGTTTTCTTCCAGCTAGCCAATTCCTGATCCAAACCACTAAATCGCCCTCAATCCCATGTGTCCGTATTTTCTGCAAAAGCTTACCATGGGGAACCTTATCAAACGCTTTGCTGAAATCCATAGTTAGTGTAGGGATAGTGTAGATTGCGGTGTAACAATCCTAGAATTGCCCCTTTGTGTCCAAAGATGTGCAGGTTGGGTAGATTGGCCATTCTAAATTGCCTCTTGGTGTCCCAGGATGTGTAGATTAGATGGATTGGCCATGGGATAAAGCAAGGGAGAGGGCCTGCGTAAGATTCTCTGTCGGAGAGTTGGTGCAGACCCAATAGGTCAAATGATCTCTTCTGCTCTGTAGGAATTCTATTCTTCGATTCTGTTCCAATTAGCAGAGTACTTGTAGCCTGTACTATCTACACTCAGAGACAATCTTCCTCATCTCAAACTCACCCTCTTGTTCATTTGTTTTGTTGAAATGGGCATGTCTGGCAAGGCTGGCAGTTATGACTCATAGTTCACCCTTGAGAAAGTGGCAGTGAGCCAACTTCTTAGACCGCGGCAGTCCATGTGGTGACAGTGCTCTTTGGGAAGGCATTCCAGGTTTTTACCCCAGTGCCATTGAAAGAATGAGCGATACATGGAGGGCCGGTGGGCAACATGGAGGGGGTCTTTTAACAGCCTCGGCAGGGTTCTTGTATTGAATTGATCCCCTGTTGCTTATGTCAAAGTCCTGATCTGATTGCACCAAAGCAATCTTGGTCGAATGCCTTGCTTTGGAGGGGTGCAGTTCCAACAACACTCAAGAAGCTCGACACCATCCAGGGCAAAGCAGCCCCACTTGATTGATACCCCACCCACCACCTTCAATATGCATTCCCTCCACCACTGACGCTCAGTAGCAGCAGTGTGTACCATCTACAAGATGCACTGCAGTAACTCATAAAGGCTCCTTTGAGAACACCCTCCAACCTCACAAATTCTACCAACTCAAAGGACAAGGGCAGCAGACACATGGGAAACACCACCAAGTTCCCCTCCAAGCCACTCACCGTCCTGACTTAGAAATATATCAGCCTTACAAATATTAAACCACAAACTTAGCACCTTCCAAAACCACGACCACTGCAGTCCAGAAGGACAAGGGCAGCAGATACATGGGAACACCACCAAGTTCCCCTCCAAGCCACTCACCGTCCTGACTTGGAAA
Source organism: Mustelus asterias (assembly GCF_964213995.1). NCBI lineage: Eukaryota > Metazoa > Chordata > Chondrichthyes > Carcharhiniformes > Triakidae > Mustelus > Mustelus asterias. Next base: position 62,791 of record NW_027591482.1, on the reverse strand, counting down.
TATGTCGGCCGTTCCTTCGCAGTCGCTGGGTCAAAATCCTGGAATTCCCTCCCTAACAGCACTGTGGGTGTACCTACACCACACGGACTGCAGCGGTTGAAGAAGGCAGCTCACCACCACCTTCTCAAGGGGCAACAAGGAAGGGTAACAAACACTGGCCTAGGCAGCGATCCCATGAAAGAATATTTTCTTTGTTTGGTCAGGTGGGTGAGGGAAGTGGGAAAGGGGAAGAATTCATTCCGTGTGGCTCATGAGCAGGAGCTGCTCCTGGCATACTCACCCCAAACCAAAAGTTTAATTGGATAGGCAGCAGAAAATGAAAAGAAAGATGCAAATTTATATAGCACCTCAGGAAATGCTAAAAGCGATTTACAGCCAATGAAGTGCTTTTGAAGTGTAGTCACTGTTGCGATGCAAGGAAACACAGAAACCAATTTGTGCACAGCAAGGTCCCACAATGTGATGTGACCAGACAATATGTTGGAGGGATTAATGCTAGCCAGGACACTGGTGAGAAATCCCTAGCTTTTGCAAGTCCTGCAATGGGATCCTTCGAGAGGCAATTGAAAATGATCGGAACATTCCCACTGTGCAGAAGGAGGCTATTCGGCTCAATGAGTCTGCACCGACTCTCCAACAGAGCACCCAATGCTGGTCCTATCCACATTGCCCCACGTATTTACCTTGCTCATCCCCCGTACCTACAGTATACATCTTTGGATACTCAGGGACAATTTAGCACGGCCAATCCACCTAAACTGCACATCTTTGGACACTAAGGGGCAATTTAGCACGGCCAATCCACCTAACCTGCACATCTTGGGACACTAAGGGGCAATTTAGCATGGCCAATCCACCTAACCTGCACATCTTTGGACACTAAGGGGCAATTTAGCATGGCCAATCCACCTAACCTGCACATCTTTGGACACTAAAGGGCAATTTAGCACGGCCAATCCAACTAACCTGCACAACTTGGGACACTAAGGGGCAATTTAGCATGGTCAATCCACCTAACCTGCACATCCTAGGACACTAAGGGGCAATTTAGCATGACCAATCCACCTAAACTGCACATCCTTCAGGTGGCACAGTGGTTAGCACTGCTGCCTCACAGCACCAGGGACACAGGTTCGATCCCCGGCTTGGGTCACTGCCTGTGTGGCATTTGCATGTTCTTCCCGTGTCTGCGTGGGTTTCCTTCCGGTGCTCCAGTTTCCTCCCACAGTCCAAGGATGTGAAGTGATTGGCCATGCTAAATTCTCCCTCAGTGTACCCGAACAGGCACCGGAGTGTGGCGACAAGGGGATTTTCACAGTAACTCAATTGCAGTGTTAACGTGAGCCTACTTGTGGCCAATAAATAAAACAAGTGGTAATTTAGCATGGCCGGTACACCTAACCCGCACATCTTTGGAGTGCAGGAAGAAACCAGAGCATCCGGAGTAAATCCACGCGGACATAGGGAGAACGTGCAAACACCACCAAGACAGTCACCCGAGGGCCGGAATCAAACCTGGGTTCTCGGTGCCATGAGGCTGCAGTGCTAACCACTGCGCCACCATGCCTTTGCTTCCTCTTGGCCAGAATATCGCTGCTAATCCCAGGGCACTGAGGCTGAATTGAATGGAAGGGGCCTGCGACATTTTACAGCAAATGGTTCAATTGTGAGTTGTGCTGCATATAACCACAGATTGCCGGGTGATTAAGTAATGAGGCTGTTTAAGATGATGCACAGTTTTAACATTACACTGTTTCATGGGAAGGGTGAATGTGTCTGGCTGAGTTACGGGAAGATGACATTGAATATACAGCAATAGGCCATTTGACCCATTAAGTCAAGGCTGGTGTTTACGCTCCCTACAAACCTCCTCCCACCCTACATCATCTCACCCCACTGGCAAACCCTTTCATTCATTTCTCTCTCTTCCAGCTTCCCCTTAATCTATCTATGTCATTCAAAAATATTAATTTCCTGTTATAACATTCATAGGATCCCTACAGTACAGAAGGAGACCATTCAGCCCATCGAGTTTGTACCAACTGTAATCCCATCCAGGCCCTATTCCTGTAACCCCACATATTTACCCTGCTAACGTGTTCTGTATTCTATCCATTCTCTGAATTTTCCTATTGGATTGACTTTATTCATTCCCTGGATATGTGTGTTGCTGTCAAGGCCACAATTTGTTGCCCATCCCTACTTTCTAGCCCATTTCAGAGAGTGGTTAAGAGTCAAACTGGAACTGGAGTCACGTGTGGATGGGGCGGCACGGTGGCGCAGTGGTTAACACTGCTGCCTCACAGCGCCAGGAACCCGGATTCGATTCCTGCCTTGGGTCACTGTGTAGAGTTTGCATGTTCCCCATGTGTCTGTGTGGGTTTCCTCCAAAGATGTGTGGGTAAGATTGATTGGCTATGCCAAATTGCCCCTTAGTGTCAGGGGGATTAGCAGTGTAAATAGATGGGGTTACGGCGATGGGGCTTAGGTAAGATACTCCGTTAGGGAGACGGGGTAGGCTCGATGGGTTGAATGGCCTCCTTCTGCACTGTAGGCATTCTATGATTCTATGTAGACCAGACTGGGTAAGGACGGCTGATTTGATTTATTGTTGTCACATGTAATGGGATACAGTGTATTGTTTCTTGTGAGCTATACAGACAAAACATGCCATTCATAGAGTACACAGGGGAGAAGGAAAAGAAAGGGTGCAGAATGTAATGTTACAGCCATTGCTAGGGTGTAGAGAAAGATCAACTTAATATATGGTGGGTCCATTCAAAGGTCTGATGGCAGCAGGGAAGAAGCTGTTCTTGAGTCGGTTGGTACGTGATCTCAGACTTTTGTATCTTTTTCCCGATGGAAGACGGTGGAAGAGGGAATGTCCGGAGTGCGTGGGGTCCTTGATTATGCTGGCTGCTTTTCCGAGGCAGCGGGAAACGTAGATGGAGTCAATGGATGGGAGGCTGGTTTGCGTGATGGACTGGGCTACGTTCACAACCCTTTGTAGTTTCTTGCGATCTTGGGCGGAGCAGGAGCCATACCAAGCTGTGATACAACCAGAAAGAATGCTTTCTATGGTGCATCTGTAAAAGTTGGTGAGAGTTGTAGTTGACATGCTGAATTTGCTTAGCCTCCTGAGAAAGTGGAGGTGTTGGTGGGCTTTCCTAACTATTGATTTACTTCCCTAAAAGGACATTAGTGAACAAGTTGTGCTTTTACGACAAGCGATGATAGTTTCATGGTCACCATTACTCAGACAAACAAGCTTCTAATTCCAATTTTAGCAAGTGAATTTCAATTCCACCAGCTGCTGTGGTGGGATCTGAACCTGTTCCCCCTCAGGCCTCTAGACACTAGTGCAGTGACAGAACCAGCGCACCACCATCTCTCCAACCACCTTGAGCACCCCAAGTCGCTCCATCTTTCTCCTTTAATATCCTGAGCCTCTTTACCCCCGGGATCCAGAGCTTACCCACCAACATGTCCTCTGAATGGACATTCCGAGCCACCATGCCCTGAGCTCCAAAGCGGGACTGACACTGCAGCACAGCACTGAGGGAGTGCTGCACTGTCGGGGCATTGCTGTCCTTTGATTAGTCACCAAACCAAGACTCTGTCTGCCCGCTTGAGCTAGCTGCAATAGATTCTGTGGCACTATTCCGACCAAGAGAATTGAGAAAGCAAGGTTAAGACTAATATTTGCAGAATCATAGAATCCCTGCAGTGCAGAAAGTGCAGTAAGAAGTTTAACAACACCAGGTTAAAGTCCAACAGGTTTATTTGGTAGCAAAAGCCACACAAGCTTTCGAGGCTCTGAGCCCCTTCTTCAGGTGAGTGGGAATTCTGTTCACAAACAGAACTTATAAGACACAGACTCAATTTACATGAATAATGGTTGGAATGCGAATACTTACAACTAATCCAGTCTTTAAGAAACAAAACAATGGGAGTGGAGAGAGCATCAAGACAGGCTAAAAAGATGTGTATTGTCTCCAGACAAGACAGCCAGTGAAACTCTGCAGGTCCACGCAACTGTGGGAGTTACAAATAGTGTGACATAAATTCTGATTCTAGGATCGCATGATAAAGACTCAGGAGGAAAAAAGCAGAAATATTTATGTGAAATAGTGTGACATAAACCCAATATCCCGGTTGAGGCCGTCCTTGTGTGTGCGGAACCTGGCTATCAGTTTCTGCTCCGCGACTCTGCGCTGTCGTGTGTCGCGAAGGCCGCCTTGGAGAACGCTTACCCGAATATCAGAGGCCGAATGCCCGTGACCATTTGGCCCATTGAGCCTGCACCGATAACAATCCCACCCAGGCCCTATCCCCATATGTCCCGTATTAGGAAAGCCAGGCAGACACAGGGGAGAACGTGCAAACTCCACACAGATAGTGATCCGAGGCCGGAATTGAACCCGGGTCCCTCGCGCTGTGAAGCAGCAGTGCTAACCACTGTGTCACCGTGCTGCCATTTTTGCCTCGATGAGGTTAAAAGAAACAGATTTGTCTGGTCACCGTCACACGGTGGCACAGTGGTTAGCACTACTGCTTCACAGCACCAGGGACTTGGGTTCGATTCCCGGCTTGGGGTCACTCACTGTCTGTGTGGAGTCTGCACATTCCTCCCTCCCGCCCCCGTGTCTGTGTGGGTTTCCTCCGGGTGCTCTGGTTTCCCCCCAGAGTCTGAAAGACGTGCTGGTTAGGGTGCATTGACCCGAACCAGGTGCAGGAGTGTGGCGACTGGGGGAATTTCACAGTAACCTCATTGCAGTGTTAATGTAAGCCTTACTTGTGACTAATAAATCAGCTTTATTTTATTGTTGTTTGCGGAAAGTTGCTGTGCACAAAATGGCTGCCGTGTTTTCTTATGAGGGGAGCCTAGGAATCCGATGTTGTTGTCCTCGGAGTAGGAAAGAGATTAACTAAAGACGGTCAAACATAAGGAGGGTTTTGCTAGATTTAGCTTGATTATTGTCCTGCTTGCGTAACTGAGTAAAAACTGTTTCTACTGACCCCTCGGTCATTTAAATAATAAACTGATGTGAGAACCAAGAGGAAGATAAAGAGATTTTTTTTGTTTTTAGTGCCGTGCGTGGTATTGTGATCTGGAATGTATTGGCTGAGGGGTTGACAGAAGCAGATTCGAGAGTGATTCTTGACAAGAGGTTACATCAATTGAAATGGAAAATTCTGCAGGGCTAATGGGGAAGTGGGACTAATTAGGACGGCTCCGTCTAGGAGCTGGTACAGGGAGGACAGACCGAATGGCCTCCCTCAGTGCTCTGAGGGAAGAAAGCGTTCTTTAGCAGAATTGAAATTCTGTTTACTCGAGTTGTTTTCGGTGAATGAATTTGGCGTGACAGATAAAATGGTGCTGGGTAATTATCTGATGGCTGATGCCGTCTTAATGTCTCGCTGGTGTGGGATTCCTCCCGTCCCCAACACTTGCTACCAAACACTGAAGTGCATCTCCACGGGAGCTGGGTGTCGTCGGGACTGCCGAGTCGCTGAGCAGTCAGCCTGGACTCGGCACAAACCTGTGGATTTTTAAATCAAGGCAGCACAGTCCCGTGCGGTGCAGGATTTATCCCTAACCCGTTCCTTCAAACCAGGCTATTGATTAAATGGCAAACGGGACTTCCCGCAACTGTGCCTCGACCTTTAGTGGGGAATGTTTCGTTTGGGGAGGACGGAATTGAAATTTTAAAAAATCCAGCAGGGGGGAAATGATAAAATCCAAGAAAAACAAATCGCCCAGTTACAGATAACGTTCTCCAAATAACAAACTGGTGTTATGTAATGAATTGGATAGATTTTGGTAAATTATCCCTGTATTGCATTCTGTGCAAACGCTGATCTGTTAAAACCTAACCCTCCTCTCTGAAATATTTATTCGTCGCTTCTAATAATTTCTCCTCGGCAAGATATTTAATGATTTCCTTCTTAAATAAAAATTCCCAAATCTTCCCTGCGTCTGATGCTTAATTAGCCGGCAATTACCCAGGTTAGCTCTTGTCTCTCTTTCTGACCATTCCCCAGCCCCGTGGCAAACACCGCAGTATAATTTTGAGGACCTTAGTCATTTCTCCCTCTCCTTCACCACCCCGACAATTATCCTCAGGATCCTTGGATTTTCCTGCGCTTTATACCCCTCCGGCTGACCTGTCCTCTCTGATTAAGCTCCTTTGGTGTTTACATTCGTATATGCTTTGGATTATTCGATCACTTGGCTGGGAATAAGGTGCAAGGGGCGACGGGGTTGGTGGGGAAAAGGCAGGGGAATGGCATTGAGTCATGACCCTCGTGTTGGAGACACGAGGCGGACGCCATGGGCCAAATGGTCGCAACAATTCAGTTTTTTAAAATCAGTTCAAGAAATAGCACTTTTCCAAAATCCTGATCCCTTTGGGAAGCACTGTGGTGAGGTAGTTTTTAAGTATCCCTCAGTCAAGGATTCAGCGAGTGATACACTTGCCTCTACAGCAGAGGTTGTGGATTTAAGGCCCACACTGGACTTTTGACCAGACGTGTAAATTCTAGGTTGACACGTTTACGGAGGGCGCGCTGGGTCTTTTGGGTGTTAAATTAAACTAACACCTCTCGGCACCGGTTCAAAGCGTGGTACTTCCCCCCCCGACCCCTGGTTATTCTAAACAATATTTATCCCTCAATCTGAACAGAGAGACAACACTTGCTCGTCGAGCAGTCAGAAATCTGCAATGAATTGTAATGGATGTATCAAAGCAGAAAGGGGGGGGAGGAAAAGAGGAAGAGAAAATATTTCCTTAATTATTCTAGGGATGTGGGCACCGTTGTCTAGACTGGCGTCGAATACTCGTTTTTATTTACCCTGGGTGGTGAGCCATCTTTGGGTACTGCTGGTAACAGTTTAAATATCGCCTCACTCGAGCATTTCAGTGGGCAGTAATATTGAGACCAGACCGGATAAGGAGAGCAGGCATCCGTGCCTGAAGGAACTGCTTATGCTTTTGTTTAAAAACTAAGTGACGCACTGACAGCCTCATGGCTGCCACTTTCACTGATCCCAGCTTTTTAAAAAAATTTTAGGTTTTTTATTTTTTTTTGGAAGCACGGGCGAACTGCCCTGGTGGGGTTTGAACCCTGGATTGTAAATCTAGCCCACCCCGGAAACCTCCGTCACCCGGATTATCAGTTGAGTAACACAGTCACTAAACCACAATTGACAATGGTGGAAGTGTCCATTTTGTGGCCAGTTAACTGGGAACACAGCATGACATTTTTGTAATGTTTGGATTGGCAATTTAGTGAAATTGATGTTTTCTGTAACACTAACTATGCCTGAGAAAAACCCGTGGCAAAATTTTACCTGGGCCATTGACTTCACGTTGGATCACATAGGATCTCCGACACAGAAAGATGGCACGCTGAACCATAGAACCCCGACAGTGCAGAAAGAGGCCATTCGGCCCATCGAGCCTGCACTGACAACAATCCCACCCAGGCCCTATCCCCATATCCCTACATATTTACCTGCTAATCCCTCTAACCCTCATATTTACCCGCTAATCCATGCATCCCGGGACACTAAGGGGCAATTTTTAGCATGGCCAATCCACCTAACCCGCACGTCTTCGGACTGTGGGAGGAAACCGGAGCACCCGGAGGAAACCCACGCAGACACGGGGGAGAATGTGCAAACTCCGCACAGACAGTGACCCGAGCCAGGAATCGAACCCAGGTCCCTGGCGCTGTGAAGCAGCAGTGCTAACCACTATGCTACCGTACCGCTGCCATGAAGTCGCTGTGAAAATCCCCTAGTCGCCACTCTCTGGCGCCTGTTCGGGTACACTGAGGAAGAATTTAACTTGGCCCGTGCGCCTGAGACTCAGTGGCACAGTGAGTTAGCACTGCTGCCTCACAGCGCCAAGCACCTGGGTCCAATTCCAACCTCGGGTCACTGCCCGTGTGGAGTTTGCACGTTCTCCCCCGTGTCTGTGTGGGTTTCTCCCGGTGCTCCGGTTTCCTCCCACACTCCAAAGATGCATAGGTTAGGTTGATTGATTGGCCATGTTAAATTGCCCCTCAGAGTCAGGGGGATTAGCAGGGTAAATACGTGGGGTTATGGGGATAGGGCCTGGGTGGGATTGTGGTCAGTGCAGGCTCGATCGGCCAAGTGGCCTCCTTCTGCACTGTAGGGATTCTCTGATTGTATGACAAATAGGCCATTCGGCCCAACAAAACCATGCTGGGGTTTATGTTCTGCCTTTGCTTCTTTCCATCTTCCTTCAACTAACTCCATCAATGCAACCCCTTTTTTCCCCTCACATGTGTATCTAATCTTCTCTTCAATGCATGAGACGAGGCGATGGCCTCATGGTATTACCGTTAGACTATTAATCCAGAAACCCCAGCTAATGCTCTGGGGACCTGGGTTCGAATCCCACCACGGCAGATGGTGGAATTTGAATTCAATAAAAAAAATCTGGAATTAAGAATCTACTGATGACCCATTGTCAGAAAAACCCATCTGGTTCACTAATGCCCTTTAGGGAAGGAAATCTGCCATTCTTACCCGGTCTGGCCTACATGTGACTCCAGAGCCACAGCAATGTGGTTGACTCTCAACTGCCCTCGGGCAACTAGGGATGGGCAATAAATGCTGGCCCAGCCAGCGATGCCCATGACTCATGAATGAATTTTTAAAAATCTATACCATTCTCTTCAACCACTCCCTGTGGGAGTGAGCTCCACATTTGCACCACGAACCTCGACTCTCTCCTCGAGACATCTTGTCTAATTGATTGACCCTCCTCTATCCTTTTGTGCTTTTGCCAATGTTGAGCAATAAAACTAAATTGCAAAAAGGATCTTGCACTGATATAGTTTCTGTCGTATTCCAAACCCAATTAAATACTTCATCAAATGCTGTATTGCAGGGAGCACGACAGTTGGTTTATACATAGCAAGAACCCACACACAGTACCGTGACAATGCCATCTACAAGATTCACTGCAGGAACTCACCAAGGCTCCTTAGGCAGCATCTTCCAAACCCATGACATCCGGAAGGACAAGGGCAGCAGATACCTGGGAACACCCACCCACCTGGAAGCTCCCCCCCTCCAAGCCACTCGCCATCCTGACTTGGGAAATATTTTGGCCATTGCTTCGCTGGGTCAAAATCCTGGCGCTCCCTCCCGAACAGCACTGTGGGTGTACCTACTACCCCTCAGGGACTACAGCAGCTCACAAAGGCAGCTCACACCACCACCCTCTGAAGGGCAACTGGGGATGGGGCAATAAATGCTGGTCTACCAAACGATGCCCACATTACAAAAATTATAATTTTTTAAAATGCTGAGGCAGTAATGATATTTGAGGGATGAATACTGGTTAGCAAGAGGCACACCCACCTCTGCTCCCGCACCCCACCCCCCCACCACCAACTCCCCCATCCCCCACCCCCTCACACCACTTCCCCTCCTCCCACCACTCCCCCCGCTCCTCCCCCCGCTCCCCCCCCCCCGCCTTGTGTTTCCATATTTAAGCTGTGGAATCTACTGAGAGGGAAGGATACGGCCTCAGGTTGAAAGTTCATTTATGAATGTCACAAGTAGGCTTACATTAGCACTGTAATGACGTGACTGTGAAAATCCCCCGGTCGCCACACTCCGGTGCCTGTTCGGGTACACTGAGGGAGAATTTAGCATGGCTAATGCACCTAACTAGCACGTCTTTTGGAGTGTGGGAGGAAATCAGAGCACCCGGAAGAAACCCATGCAGACACGGGGGGAGAACTCCACACAGACAGTGACCCGAGGCTGGAATTGAACCCGGGGCCCTGGCGCTGTGAGGCAGCAGTGCTAACCAAAGACCATAAGACGTAAGAGCAGAATTAGGCCACTGGGCCCATCGAGACTGCGCCACCATTCAATCATGGCTGATATTTTTGAGTAAAGTAAAGTTTATTTATTAGTGTCACAAGTAGGCTTACATTAACACTGCAATGAAGTTACTGTGAAATTCCCCTAGTCGCCACACTCCGGCACCTGTTCGGGTCAATGCACCCTAACTAGCACGTCTTTCAGACTGTGGGAGGAAACCGGAGCACCCGGAGGAAACCCACGCAGGGAAGAAGGTGCAGACTCCGCACAGACAGTGACCCAAGCTGGGATTCGAACCCGGGTCCCTGGCGCTGTGAGGCAGCAGCACTAACCACTGTGCAACATCTCAATTGAAAGAGCGCACCTCTGGCAAATGTAGCATCCCCTCAGCACTGCACTCACTCGGACCGCCAGCCTAAATGTTGTGCTCAGGCCTCTGGAGTGGGCCTCTAAGCCACGACCTTCCGGTGAAGATGTGTGGCCGCTGCAAATTTTCAGAAAAATGGATAAACCCTCATTTAGTATACGGCAGAATTACAGAGTCACATGATGATGTGTGATTTGTGCAAACCAACAGAAAGAATAATGTGGGATATTAGTTATTGTGGGTCATAGAATCAAAGATTTTTGACTTTAGTTTGAATTCGATTTTCAAGTTTGCTGATGACACCACCGTAGTGGGTCGGATCTCAAACAATGACGAGACAGAGTACAGGAATGAGATAGAGAATCTGGTGAACTGATGTGGCAACAATAATCTCTCCCTCAATGTCAACAAAATGATGGAGATTATCATCAACTTCAGGAAGCGTAAAGGAGAACATGCCCCTGTCTACATCAACGGGGACAAAGTAGAAAGGGTCGAGAGCTTCAAGATTTTAGGTGTCCAGATCACCAACAATCTGTCCTGGTCCCCCCCATGCTAACACTATAGTTAAGAAATTAACTATAAAATTATAGAAATTATAGAAATTAACTATTAAATCTCCCCTCAGCCTTCTTACTCTCTAAGGAAAACACCGCCAGCCTCTCTGATCTGTCCCCTTACGAGCCTCACCCCTTGGACCATTCTCATCAAATTCAAAAATACCCCAGCTCACCTGCTGCTTGGCACCGTGCAGCAAGTGGCTTCCTAACCCTCCCGGATTGGTCTGGATATTTCTGATTCGTTAGTTGGGTAAAGAATGGAATAGACTGCTTGACTATCAAGAATCGAGAAGACTTCACATGCTTCCGAAAGAGCAATGTCCAAAATTGACTCTGATTATATTCACTGGAGGGTAGATGAGTGACAGAGGATCACATAGATGATTTGTCACTATTGTTGGCCTTTCTTGGGCTGTCTGCAGAGCAGACTCGATGGGCCGAGTGGCCTAATTCTGCTCCCATGTATTATGGTTTATGGTCCTTTTCTTAGAATCCCTACAGTGCAGAAGGAGACCATTTGATTTTGATTTGATTTGATTTGATTTATTATTGTCACATGTATTAGTATACAGTATTGTTTCTTGCGCACTATACAGATAAAGCATACCATTCATAGAGAAGGAAAGGAGAGAGTGCAGAATGTAGTGTTACAGTCACAGCGAGGGTGTAGAGAAAGATCAACTTAATGCGAGGTAGGTCCATTCAAAAGTCTGACAGCAGCAGGGAAGAAGCTGTTCTTGAGTCGGTTGGTACGTGACCTCAGACTTTTGTATCTTTTTCCCGACGGAAGAAGGTGGAAGAGAGAATGTCCGGGGTGCGTGGGGTCCTTGATTATGCTGGCTGCTTTGCCGAGGCAGCGGGAAGTGTAGACAGAGTCAGTGGATGGGAGGCTGGTTTGCGTGATGGATTGGGCTTCATTCACGATCTTTTGTAGTTTCCTGGCCCATTGAATCGGCACTGACTCTCTGACAGAACATCCCATCCAGGCCCATCCCCTTCCTTATCCCTGTAAACCCACGTATTTACCCCATTAATTCCCCCTAACCAGCATATCTTGACACAAAGGGGCAATTTAGCAAGGCCAATCCATGACTGTCTGTGTGGAGTTTGCACGTTCTCCCCGTGTCTGCGTGGGTTTCCTCCGGGTGCTCTGGTTTCCTCCCACAGTCCGAAAGATGTGCTGGTTCATTTAATGTTTATTTATTAGTGTCACAAGTAAGGCTTACATTATCACTGCATTAAAGTTACTGTGAAAATCCCCTCGTTGCCGCACCTCAGTGCCTGTTCGGGTACACTGAGGGAGAATTTAGTATGGCCAGTGCATCTAACCAGCTTTCGGACTGTGGGGGGAAACCAGAGCACCCGGAGGAAACCCGCGCAGACATGGGGAGAACGTGCAGACTCCACATAGACAGGGACCCAAGCCGGGAATCGAACCCAGGTCCCTGGCGCTGTGAGGCAGCAGTGTTAACCACTGTGCCAACTGTATTTACCCTGGTAGTCCCCCTGACATGAAGGGGCAATTTATCATGGCCAATCCGGCAAACCCGCACATCTTTGGACTGTGGAAGAAAACCGGAGCACCCGGAAGGAACCCACGCAGACATGGGGAGAACATGCAAACTCCACACAGACAGTGGCCCAAGCCGGGAATCGAACCCAGGTCCCTGACGCTGTGAGGCAGCAGTGCTAACCATTGTGCCACTGTGCCGCCTTGGCCATACTAAATTCTCGCTCAGTGTACCCGAACAGGAGTGTGGCGACTCGGGGATTTTCACAGTAACTTCATTTCAGTGTTAATGTAAACCTACTTGTCACACTGATAAATCAATTTTAAAAACCGATACCACAGCCAAAGTGTTCTGGCCTTTTGCTGCTGGCGGGTTTTTCTGGTCCTGCTGATGGAGACCCCCCTCATGGTGGCTTCCCCAGTGGCAGAGGGCACGGTGCAGGCAAGACCCTGTGGACATCGGCGGGGACTGGAAAAACATGGTGCCGGCCAATGGTGGGCTACTTCTGAGGCTGAAAAATATGCCATGTGGGGGTGGGGAGGGAGGATGGACTGGAAAGTCCCGCTCTGTGACGAAGGAGCTGGATAAGCGCATGAAGGAGTGAAGAGTGTGAGGACACAGGGCAAGTTTCCTTTATCCAAAACCTGCAAGGCCAATTGTATTTTGAGTTACAAATAATTTGAGGTTTTGAATACCGCATACATTTTGATTTGATTTGATTTATTATTGTCACATGTATTGGTTTACAGTGAAAAGTATTGTTTCTTGCGCGCTATACAAAGCATACCGTTCATAGAGAAGGAAAAGAGAGAGTGCAGAATGTAGTGTTACAGTCATAGTTAGGGTGTAGAGAAAGATCAACTTAATGCGAGGTAGGTCCATTCAAAAGTCTGACAGCAGCAGGGAAGAAGCTGTTCTTGAGTCGGTTGGTACATGACCTCAGACTTTTGTATCTTTTTCCCGACGGAAGAAGGTGGAAGAGAGAATGTCCGGGGTGGGTGGGGTCCTTGATTATGCTGGCTGCTTTTCCCGAGGTAGCGGGAAGTGTAGACAGAGTCAATGGATGGGAGGCTAGTTTGTGTGATGGATTGGGCTACATTCACAATCTTTTGTAGTTCCTTGCAGTCTTGGGCAGAGCAGGACCCATACATTACTCATATAATCGTACATTACTAATTACCTCAGTGAGCAACAGTCTCAAGATAACAAAATGGCTGAAAAGTCAAAATGTCTCACGTTTTCACATGTTCACCACAAGAGTCGCAAGGTAAACAATCAGATTTCTCACGCTAAATGTAGATGGGGTTCCAAAAAAGTGTGGTTCTGGGATGTGTTCCGGTTTACGGATAAAGGATTCTCGACCCTGTCTGTGTGAGCTGAATACTGCACTTTGCTCGGAATCATAACGAGAGAAAATAGGAACTAAATTTTGCAATTAAAATTGAATCTCTACAGTGCACAAGGAAGCCATTTGGCCCATCAAGTCTGCATCGACCACAATCTCACCCAGGCCCTATTCCCGTAACCTAACATATTTATCCTGCTAATCCCTTACAGTCAATTTAGCATGGCCAATCCACCTAACCTGCACGTCTTTGGACACTAAGGGGCAACTTAGCACCGCCAGTCTACCTAACCTGCACGTCTTTGGACTGAGGGAGGAAACCGGAGCACCTGGAAGAAACCCACGCAGACATGGGGGAGAATGTGAAAACTCCGCATAGGCAGTGACCCGAGGCCGGAATCGAACCTGGGTCCCTGGTGTTGTGAGGCAGCAGTGCTAACCACTTTGCCACCATGCCGCCTCCACGTTGCAGGAATAGAGATACCTGGGGGAGCTGGTGCACAAATCGTCGGGGGTGACAGTACATTTTAAAGAGGCTGTTGTAAAAGGCAAGAGGTAGGGTTTTACCCCTACTTCCCCGCCAGTATTTTTAAAAGTGGGAGGAGCTTGGAAAATGGAGTGCATGCCCTGCCTATCAGCTTGCTGCCCACCCCGGACCTCTTTCCCATTTTGTGGGAGACGCGATCGAGGCACCAGTTAGCCTGTTCGCCCTTGGGCCTATTAAGGAACCTTAAATGGCCAATACATGGCCACCACAGTGCACACTGTACTCACTGCTTGGCAGGTTTTATGGGTGAGCTGGCAGGTATGGGGGACCTCTTCAAGGAGCCCCTGTGCCCATCGGAGGCATGTCCACCCCCCCCCCCCCCCGCCCCCCCACAGTCATACACCACCCTCTTCACCCTCCCCGGGCCTCTCAAACCTACGCCCCTTCATGCCCCTCACTGGGGCCCATTAGGAGAACCCACCGATGTACCGAGCCTACCCAGAATCTGACTTCCATGACCTCTGCTTCTTTGGGCAGTGTAAGAATTCTCACGACACCAGGTTAAAGTCCAACAGGTTTATTTGGAATCACGAGCTTTTGGAGCGCGGCTCCTTCATCAGGTGAGTGAAGAGGTGTGCTCACAAACAGGGCATATACAGACACAAACTCAATTTACAAGATAATGTTTGGAATGTGAATCTTTACAGGTTATCAAGATTACCTGTAAAGACTCGCATTCCAACCATTATCTTGAGATGTTGAGAGGTATAGATTGGGTGGATTCTCGGAGGCTTTTTCCCAGGGCTGAAATGGCTGCTATGAGAGGACACAGGTTTAAGGTGCTGGGGAGTAGGTACAGAGGAGATGTCAGGGGTAGATTTTTCACTCAGGGGGTGGTGGGTGAGTGGAATCGGCTGCCGTCAGTGGTGGTGGAGGCAAACTCGATAGGGTGTTTTAAGAGACTTCTGGATGAGTCCATGGGACTTAATAGGATTGAGGGTTATAGGTAAGCCTATATATAAGCCTAGGTAGGTAGGGACATGACCGACGCAACTTGTGGGCCGAAGGGCCTGTTTGTGCTGTATTTTTTCTATGTTCTATGTTCTAAACCTGTTGGACTTTAACCTGGTGTTGTGAGACTTCTTACTGTGCTTACCCCAGTCCAACGCCGGCATCTCCACATCTTTGGGCACTGCCTGAAGTCCCGGCAGCGGCCACCTCTCGAACCTGGCGCTGCCGGGACGGCAAGAGCCTCCGACCAAACTGATTGGCCGGCCGTTCACTAGGGAGTGGCATCACCCACCTCCTCCCCCACCCACACATGGGGCAAGGAAGTCTCACCCTGAAACAATTAATACCCCACTGAGGGCAAAGGGGCAGGCACCCGACCAACTTTCAGTTTTCAGGGGTTGGGGTGTTGGTGGGGAACACAGTACCCCATTAAAATTTAACCCAAGAACTCTTTGGCTTTATTGTGAGAGGAATAGTGCGACAGCATTGGAAACACAGGTCCCTTTAAGGATAAACCAGATCTTGCATTATTTGATTTATTATTGTCACATGTATTAGTATACAGCGAAAAGTATTGTTTCTTGCGCGCTATACAGATAAAGCATACCCTTCATAGAGAAGGAAAGGAGAGAGTGCAGAATGTAGTGTTACAGTCATAGCTAGGGTGTAGAGAAAGATCAACTTAATACGAGGTAGGTCCAATCAAAAGTCTGATGGCAGCAGGGAAGAAGCTGTTCTTGAGTCGGTTGGTGCATCACCTCAGACTTTTATATCTTTTTTCCGATGGAAGAAGGTGGAAGAGAGAATGTTCAGGGTGCGTGGGGTCCTTAATTATGCTGGCTGCTTTGCTGAGGCAGCGGGAAGTGTAGACAGAGTCAATGGATGGGAGACTGGTTTGCGTGATGGACTGGGCTACATTCACAGCTCTCTGTAGTTTCTTGCGGTCTTAGTCAGAGCAGGAGCCACACCAAGCTGTGATACAATTGGAAAGGATGCTTTCTCTGGTGCATCTGTAAAAATTGGTGAGAGTCGTAGCGGACATGCTTTAGGGTGAATTGTGATTAGGCGATGCTTGTTAAAGGTCATATTTAGGACTTGGGCTTTTCCTCAGAGCGGAGTGTCCTTCAGGATGGTGAGAAGATCCAGAAGGAGACCGGTATACATACTGAACTCCCGCACCGCAATATAAGTCATGACTCATCAGAACATCTTCTCCATACGAACTTAGCAAATGGGTATTCATCTCCAGAACATAGTGTTCCAAAGCAAGAAGGTCATGACTAACTATCGTAAAACATTGTTTATACATCTGGTGAGCATTGTGTTCAGTTCCTGACACCACACTTTAAAGAGGGATGTCAAGGCCTTGGAGAGGGAGGAGAAGAGATTTACTTGAGTGGTTAGCACTGCTGCCTCAAAGCGCCAGAGGCCTGGGTTGGATCCCGGCCTCAGGTGATATCTGTGTGGAGTTTGCACAATCTCCCCGTGTCTGCGTGGATTTCCTCCGGGTGCTCCTGTTTCCTCCCACAGTCCAGGTTAGGTGGATTGGCCATGCTAAATTGCCCCTCAGTGTCCAGAGATGTATGGATTAGGTGGACTGGCCATGCTAAATTGCTCATTAGTGTCCAAAGATTTGCAGATCAGATGGATTAGCCATGCTTAATTGCCTCTTAGTGTCCAAAGATGTACAGATTAGGTGGATTCGCCGTGTTAAATTGCCTCTTAGTGTCCAAAGATGTGTAGGGTAGGTGGATTGGCCGCGATAGATTGCCCCTTAGTATCCAAAGATCTGTAGGTTTGGTGGATTGGCCATGATAAATTGCCCCTTAGTGTCCAAAGATGTGCAGGGCATGTTAGGTGGATTGTCCATGCTAAAATATGTGGGGTTATGCGGATAAGGCAGAGGCGCGGGAATGGGGGGGGGGGTGGGCCTGGGCCTGGGTATGATGCTCTTTCGGAGGTTCAGTGCAGGCCCACTCGGCCAAACAGCCTCATGCTGCACTGTATGGATTCTATGGTGCTATCGTACCCCTCGTGAGGGACTTCAGTAACATGGAGAGACTGGAAAAGGTGAGTTGACCTGCTCAAAACAGAAAAGCTTACAAGGACCATTGTTCGCGAAGTTCTGGTCGCAATGTACAATATCATAAATGGTTTTGTGAGATTGAATAAGGAGAAAGTGTTTCCAATTGCACGAGGGTCAGTAACCAGAGGATATAGGTCCGAACGCGATTAGCCAATGCAGTAGAGGCAATCGTAGAATCTTACAATCATACAATCCCTACAGTGCAGAAGAGGCCATGCAGCCCATTGAGTCTACACTCACTCTCTGACAGCGTATCTAACGCAGGCCCTCTCCCTCACCCTAACCCTGTAACCCCACACATTTAGCATGGCTAATCCATCTAACCTGCACATTTTGGGACACTGCACTGAGTTGCCATCAGAGCATCTTACCCAGGCTCTCTCCTGTAACCTTACATATTAACTCTGGATAAGAACAAAGAACAACGAAAATTACAGCACAGGAACAGGCCCTTCAGCCCTCCAAGCCTGCACCGACCATGCTGCCCGACTGAACTAAAACCCCCTACCCTTCCGGGGACCATATCCCTCTATTCCCATCCTATTCATGTATTTGTCAAGACGCCCCTTAAAAGTCACTACCGTATCCGCTTCCACTACCTCCCCCGGCAACGGGTTTCAGGCACCCACTATTCTCTGTGTAAAAAATCTGCCTCGTGCATCTCCTTTAAACTTTGCCCCTCGCACCTTAAACCTGTGCCCCCTAGTACTTGACTCTTCCACCCTGGGAAGAAGCTTCTGACTATCCACTCTGTCCATGCCCCTCATAACCTTGTAGACTTCTATCAGGTCGCCCCTCAACCTCCGTCGTTCCAGTGAGAACAAACCAAGTTTCTCCAACCTCTCCTCATAGCTAATGCCCTCCATACCAGGCAACATCCTGGTAAATCTTTTCTGTACCCTCTCCAAAGCCTCCACACCCTTCTGGTAGTGTGGCAACTAGAATTGAACACTATATTCCAAGTGTGGACTAACTAAGGTTCTATAAAGCTGCAATATGACTTTCCAATTTTTAAACTCAATGCCCCGGCCGATGAAGGCAAGCATGCCATATGCCTTCTTGACTACCTTCTCCATCTGCAGTGCCACTTTCAGTGACCTGTGTACCTGTACACCCAGATCCCTCTGCCTATCAATACTCTTAAGGGTTCTGCCATTTACTGTATATTTCCCATCTGTATTAGACCTTCCAAAATGCATTACCTCACAGTTGTCCGGATTAAACTCCATCTGCCATCTCTCCGCCCAACTGATCTATATCCTGCTGTATCCTCTGATGGTCCTCATCGCTATTCGCAAATTCACCAACCTTTGTGTCGTCCGCAAACTTACTAATCAAACAGGTTACATTTTCCTCCAAATCATTTATATATATTACAAACAGCAAAGGTCCCAGCACTGATCCCTGAGGAATGCCACTTGTCACAGCTCTCCATTCAGAAACGCACCCTTCCACTGCTACCCTCTGTCTTCATTGACCGAGTAAGAAGTTTAACAACACCAGGTTAAAGTCCAACAGGTTTATTTGGTAGCAAAAGCCACACAAGCTTTCGGAGCTGCAAGCCCCTTCTTCAGGTGAGTGGGAATTCTGTTCACAAACAGAGCATATAAAGACACAGACTCAATTTACATGAATAATGGTTGGAATGCGAATACTTACAACTAATCAAGTCTTTAAGAAACAAAACAATGTGAGTGGAGAGAGCATCAAGACAGGCAAAAAAGATGTGTATTGTCTCCAGACAAGACAGCCAATGAAACTCTGTGGGGGTTACAGATAGTGTGACATGAACCCAATATCCCGGTTGAGGCCGTCCTCGTGTGTGTGGAACTTGGCTATCAGTTTCTGCTCAGCGACTCTGCGCCGTCGTGTGTTGCGAAGGCCGCCTTGGAGAACGCTTACCCGAATATCAGAGGCCGAATGCCCGTGACCGCTGAAGTGCCTCCAAGACGCCATGTGGCCATGTGGCTCAGTGGCCAAGAGACCAGGCAAGACTGTTCTCTTCCTGTTGGGGAGCACTTCAGCGGTCACGGGCATTCGGCCTCTGATATTCGGGTAAGCGTTCTCCAAGGCGGCCTTCGCGACACACGACGGCGCAGAGTCGCTGAGCAGAAACTGATAGCCAAGTTCCACACACACGAGGACGGCCTCAACCGGGATATTGGGTTCATGTCACACTATCTGTAACCCCCACAGAGTTTCACTGGCTGTCTTGTCTGGAGACAATACACATCTTTTTAGCCTGTCTTGATGCTCTCTCCACTCACATTGTTTTGTTTCTTAAAGACTTGATTAGTTGTAAGTATTCGCATTCCAACCATTATTCATGTAAATTGAGTTTGTGTCTTTATATGCTCTGTTTGTGAACAGAATTCCCACTCACCTGAAGAAGGGGCTTGCAGCTCCGAAAGCTTGTGTGGCTTTTGCTACCAAATAAACCTGTTGGACTTTAACCTGGTGTTGTTAAACTTCTTACTGTGTTTACCCCAGTCCAACGCCGGCATCTCCACATCATGACTTTCATTGACCGAGCCAGATACTAAGGGCAAATTAAGCTTGGCCATTCCACCTAACTTGCACATCTTGGCGCACTAAAGGATAACTTCACATGGCCAATCCACCTAACCTGCACATCTTTGGACAGTAATGGGCAATTTAGCATCACTAATCTCCTAACTTACACATCTTGGGACATTAAGGGGCAATTTAGCATCGCTAATCTCCTAACCTGTACATCTTTGGATACTGAGGGGCAATGTAGCATGTCAATCCACCTAACCTACACACCTTGGGACACTAAGTGACAATTTAACATGGCCAATCAGCAGGAAACCCACGCAGACGCGGGGAGAATGTGCAAACCCCACACAGACAGTCAACCAAGGCCGGATTTGAACCCAGGTCCCTGATGCTGTGAGGCAGCAGTGCTAACCGCTGTGCCACCATGCCTCCCCTGACATTTTGTCACACGGTGAGTCCTGGAATACATTTCCTGAGGCGGAAGCAGATTCAACATTCACATTTGAAGGGAATATGATGAATAATTCAAGAACACACATTTACATAGCTTTGCGAAGATAGAAGTGAAAGTGGGGTCAATTGGATATCTAGCTGATACTCGCTGGGCCGAATTGCCTCTTCCTATGCAATTTCTATCTATCATTCCACAATTGTCTCTTGATAGGGTTGGATGAGCTAATGTGGAAGGAGTTTCATATGCGGCGTAACCACCGATAGCGACCAATTGGACTGAATGTCTGTATGTTCAGTGTGCTGTGATCCAGACTTGGAGTATTGCGTGCAGTTCTGGTCGCCACACTACCATAAGGACATGGAAGCTTTGGAGAGAGCGCAAAGAAAGTTCACCAGGATGTTGCCTGGTCTCGAGGGCATTGGCTATGAGGAAAGGTTGAATAAACTTGGATTGTTTTCACTGGATAGACGGAGGTTGATGGGAGACCTGATAGAGGGCTACAAAAATTATGAGCGGTATAGACAGGGAGGATGGTCAGAGGCTTTTTCCCCAGGGTGGAAGTGTCAATTACAAGGGGGCACAGGCGTTCAAGATGGGAGGGGGAAAGTTTAAGGGAGATGTGCGGGGGAAGCTTTTCACGCAGAGAGTGGTGGGTGCCTGGAACGCGCTGCCAGAGGAGGTGGTGGAAGCAGGTACATTAGCAACATTTAAGAGGCATCTGGATGGGTCCATGAATAGGGAGGGAATAGAAGGATACGGACCGAGTAAGGGCAGAGGGTCTTTTTGTTTAGTTTACTTAGGGCATCATAATTGGCACGGGCTTGAAGGGCCAAAAGGACCTGTTGCTGTGCTGTACTTTTCTTTGCCCTTTGTTCTTCGTTCTTGAGCTGAAGGAGCGGAGGTGAAAGCCATCTCTGAGCACGCACGCAAGAGATTAAAGCCTAAACCTAAATTACAGCAGGTTACAGGACGGGACATTCAAAGAAGGAAGCAATAATGGAAGCAGGATGAGTTGCCAGCATAAATGGAGATAGTTTAAAGTTATATTTGCATTAATACGTGTTGGTGTCACCCTGAGCTTTCAGTTTCATTTTTAAAAGTTGCCTGTACGGCGGTGCGTCTGTTTCGAAGACTGCCTGTTTAATGAGCTTTCTGACCCTACAGCAAACAAAGGGTGTAATAAAAAACTAGGCTGTTGCCTAG
Organism: Mustelus asterias; assembly: GCF_964213995.1. Taxonomy (NCBI): domain Eukaryota; kingdom Metazoa; phylum Chordata; class Chondrichthyes; order Carcharhiniformes; family Triakidae; genus Mustelus; species Mustelus asterias. The sequence continues at coordinate 41,376 of NW_027591482.1, read as the reverse complement.
TAACATAAAGGCCATAGAGGGGAACAGAAAGCAGTTTGGGATCAGTTGAAAGAACATAGCCTCGCGGTAAGGAACTTGTCACCGAAACTGCTGGAACAGGGGCAAAGAACATATGGATCATGGAACATAGAACAGTACAGCACAGGCCCTTCGGCCTATGATGTTGTGCCGAACATGACACCAAGTTAAACTAATCCCCTCTGCCTGCCCTTGGTCCATATCCTTCTATTTCTTGCTTATTCATATACTTATCTAAAAGCTCCTTAAACGCCCCTATTGTATCTGCCTGCGCCACCACCCCTGGCAGGACGTTCCAGACACCTACCACTCTCTGTGTAAAAAACTTACCCCTCACATCTCCTTTGAACTTTTCCCCTCTCACCTTAAGTGCATGCCCCCTCGTATTAGACATTTCAACGCTGGGAAAAATGATTCTGGACATGAAGAGAGACCGCAGAGAGTACATCCCAAATGGCAGGACACAAAAGTCACAGAAAACAGGTAATGGGGCTCAAGAAAGTTCCAGGCAGACTGTGAAATCAAGGTACAAAGCACAGGAATCTGGAAAAAATAGTTCTGTTGGGTAAAGTTGAGAGTGAGCAGTAGAGAGCCTCCAAGTTAAAGACAGGATTACAAGATGCAGACTTAAGGACACCACCTTGTGACAAGCCAGAGATCCAAGATAACCCAGAGGTTAGTGACACCTTAAAATAGCCTGGGAAGTAGTTATGTTCCATTGGCATGGCTGGATATCTGAGAGATTGCATGGAAGCTTTAATTAATGTGGTGATCCAAGACAGAGGAATGTCAGAAGGTGAGGTTGAACCCCTGGAGGTGGATCCTTGGTGAAGACATCTGAGAGAAGGCATCATTTGGGACAAGATTCCAATATGTATTCTTTGAGAGTGGATATTGGTAAACCCTCATGTGGAAGACAGAGTTCCAGTTAGACCAGTTGGCTCACAGTGTGACAAGCATCCAAAGAAATCCGTAGGTGTTGTATTGGGTGGCATCTGTCACTTGGTTTCAGAGTGTGGTGCATCTGACCACAGTTTGCCTATTGATTTACCGGGACTGTGGACTTACTGTAAATATTAGATCATAAGATAGATTTTGTAACTTGTGTTATCCATAAGGATATGTATATATCTGTAAAGATATAATTGGTGTGAAGGGGTAACGTGTTGTAATTAATCATTTATTATTCAATAAATGTTTTATTCTTTTGCTGAAGGTTCATCAGCTGACTCTTGTGACTCTATTCAGTTGCTGCCCTCCACATTTCTAAACAAAAAATAAAAAGTTAGTTCAATCAAGCCGGTTTCCACCCTGGGATCTGACTTGTCTGGTAGTAACATCAGCTGGGAATGCAACCAGCATCATGCGGAAAACATAGTCAACACCAAGACCTGGGAAATATTCAATGGCCAATAACATTTCTTTTGCACAAGTGACAGACAATGACCCTCCCCAATAAGAGAGAATCTAACCATCACCCCTTGACATTTCATGGCATTATCATCGCTGAATCCCCCACTATCAACATCCCTGCCGGCCCTACCCGAGACTCCTCACCTCCCGGTCCAGGTATAAAGGCAACTGCTCCCCACCCCCCTGCCTCAGTCTGGACCAGTTCATCGGCATGGGTGTGCTCCAAGTCTTTTGCTAATAAAAGCCTATTTGTTCTTGCATACAAACTAGTCTTTGCTCGATTGATGGTGCATCAGTCCCCACATGCCTGGATGGGTGCAGCTCCAACAACACTCAAGAAGCTCAACACCATCCAGGATAAAGCAGCCCCGCTTGTTTGCTACCCCTTCCACAAGTATTCACTCCCTCCACCATCAACACTCAGTAGCAGCAGTGTATACCATCTACAAGATGCACTGCAGGAACTCATCAGGTTCTTTAGACAGCACCTTCCGAACCCATGATCACTACAATCTAGAAGGACAAGAGCAGTGGATACATGGGGGAACACCACCACCTGCAAGTTTCCCTCCAAGCCACTCACCATCCTGACTTGGAAATATATTGCCATTCCTTCGTTGTTATTGGGTCAAAATCCTGGAATTTCCCCCCTAATAGCACTGTAACTACACCACATGGATTGCAGCGGTTCAAGAAAGCAACTCACCACCACTATCTGAGGGGTAACTGGGGGAATGAGCAATAAATGCTGGTCTAGCCAGAGACGCCCACCTCCCATAAAATGAATAAAAGCCACAGCTGACATCGCCATGGATGACATCACTACTGGCGACATCACTATGAGTGACATCACTACTGGTGGCATCATCACAGGTAACATCATCACAGGTGACATCACCACTGATGACATCACCACTGGTGACATCACTACTCGTGACCTCATCACAGGTGACCTCATCAAAGGTAACATCCTTATGAGTGACATCACCGCTGGCGACATCACCACTGGTGACATCACTATGAGTGACATCACAATTGGTGACATCACCACTGGTGACATCACTATGAGTGACATCACCACAGGTGACATCATCAATGATGACATTACTATGGGTGACATCATCATTGGTGACATCATCAATGATGACATCGCTATGGGTGACATCATCGCAGGTGACATTATCACAGGTAACATCCCTTTGAGTGACATCACCACAGGTAACATCACCACTGGTGACATCACTATGAGTGACATCACAATTGGTGACATCACCACTGGTGACATCACTATGGGTGACATCATCACCGGTGACATCATCACAGGTAACATCCTTTTGAGTGACATCACTCTGGGTAACATCACCACTGGTGACATCACTATGAGTGACATCATCACTGATGACATCACTACTGGTGTCATTACCACTGGTAACATAATCACAGGTGACATCACCACAGGTGACATCACCACAGGTGATATCACTACTGGTGACATCATCACAGATGACATCATAGGTGACATCACCACTGGCAACATCACCACTGAAAAGCAGAAGGCTCAATGGCCTCTCAGTGATTGATCTCAAACCAGATCCACAGCATCATGCTGACCAGCAGAGAGTTACCGAGAGGCTGAGAAAATTCACAGCAAATCATCTGGGATAGTCTTCAAAATAACTGCTGATGTCACTCATAGTGATGTCACCAGTAGTGATGTCATCCATGGCGATGTCACCCGTAGTGATGTCATCCATGGCGATGTCACCTGTGGCTTTTATTCATTTTATGGGAGGTGGGCGTCTCTGGCGAGACCAGCATTTATTGCGCATTCCCCCAGTTACCCCTCAGATAGTGGTGGGAGTTGCTTTCTTGAACCGCTGCAATCCATGTGGTGTAGTTACAGTGCTATTAGGGGGGAAATTCCAGGATTTTGACCCAATAACAATGAAGGAAAGGCAGTATATTTCCAAGTCAGGATGGTGAGTGGAGAAACGAAGGGAGGGAATGCAGGAAGCTTCAAAGACAGCTGCTTGTGCAAATTTAATCCAGATATTCGACAGTCCGGAAAGAACAATGGCCCAGTTGTTGCTGCTGAAATAATGGTGAGTTTAATGGCACACTGTCACCATTATAGACAATGCCCAGTGATTTGTGGAGATGGAGAGAACCAACACAGGTCCCTGAGTGATTTGTGCTGCATTTCCATTAGTCTGACTAAAACATTGGCGCATCTTCAATATCTCCGTGATTTACAGGAAATTGCTGTGTTTGAACATTAATTACCAAATCAAGTTGCCACAGAAAGTTAAGTCCAGCATTTAACAGTGTAAGGACAACCCACTATGGGGAGAAATATGCTCCGACAAGGTCATTCAACCTCTCTCACCCAGAAAGTGTACAAGTTTTAGTTCAAGTTTGTTTATTAGTGTCACAAGTAAGGCTTACATTAACACGGCAATGAAGTTATTGTGAAATTGCCCCAGTCACCACACTCCGGCGCCTGTTCGGGTACACTGAGGGAGAATTTAGCACGGCCAATGCACCCTAACCAGCACGTCTTTCAGACTGTGGGAGGAAACCGGAGCACCTGGAGGAAACCCATGCAGACACGGGGAGAATGTGCAGACTCCGCATAGACAGTGACCCAATCGAAATCGGGTCCCTGGTGCTGTGAGACAGCTGTGCTAACCACTGTGCCACCATGCCGCCCACAACTGTGGAACCTCATTCCTATGGGTAATATATTTCCAATTTCCTTTTCATCGCCCTTTCCTAATCCAATATTTCTTTCCTTCCTTTTATTTCTCTTTCCGTCACTAATCTGGATCTAATTCACCCTATTTTCTTCACCTTGACTCCTCTTACTTCCTCAATCTTTAAATCTCATTGGTTTAAGGAGATAGACGAGTGGTCCCGTGGTTCACTCAGGACCCAAATGCCCTCAACTCGGATGGTACCAACTCACACTTCCAGCAACTTGCAAGGCACAAACATAGAAATCATAGAATCATAGAAACCCTACAGTGCAGAAAGAGGCCATTCGGCCCATCGAGTCTGCACCGACCACAATCCCACCCAGGCCCTACCCCCACATATTTTACCCGCTAATCCCTCTAACCTACACATCCCAGGACTCTAAGGGGCAATTTTTAACCTGGCCAATCAACCTAACCCGCACATCTTTGGACTGTGGGAGGAAACCGGAGCACCCGGAGGAAACCCACGCAGACACGAGGAGAATGTGCAGACTCCACACAGACAGTGTCCCGAGCCGGGAATCGAACCCGGGACCCTGGAGCTGTGAAGCAGCAGTGTTAACCACTGTGCTACCGTGCCGCCCATGTGTACCCTGAAGAGTATGGTCTTCTGAGTACAATTGACCTTGGGCATCACAGCCTCATAGCCAGGCACATTCTCTGGGGTGGTGCGCAGGAGAATCACCAGCTTCTTCTAGCGCTTGTTCTCAAAGTCAGAACACCTCCTTCTCACAGTCAGGGTGTAATGACCTCAACGAGGCCCCTGAGGTTGGCCTCTTTGAGTATGAGCTCCCTGATTGAGGTAATGACTGCCTGCCCAATCAAGGGAGTCTTGCCTGTGTACATAATGAGGAGCGTCAGGGCTACTGGGTGGGTTAGGAGGATTGGCCATGCAAGATTTGAATGTCAGGGCGGGTTAGGTGGATTGGTCATGCAAGATTGACCCTAGAGTCGGGGGGTGGGGGTGGGATTTGCAGGGTAAATATGTGGGGTTGTGGGAGTCGGGCTTGGGTGCTATTGTGGTTGGTGCAGACTCGATGGACCGAATGGCCTCCTTCTGCACTGTAGGGATTCTATGATACTGACACTCCAGATTCGGCCATTGTACCTGAACCTCTGGAGTGGAATAGAGTTTGTAAGTAAAGAGAATCTGGTGAAGGGACACCAACCTCTGAAGAACTATTTCAGAAAGCCCGCCCGTTGGCCTGCTTCAGCCCTGACCGCTGATTGTAAATGTCAGGGATGGAAATGTTGCTAAAATTCAGGGGAAAGAGTCTGAGAGAAAAAAAAACTAGCAATAACACGGGGTCAACTTCAATGATTAATTGAAGTTTTGGTTGAAGACTGCACACCAAAGAAAGAGATACCATCAAGTGCTGAGGTACGTACACTCAGACCCACACCACTGAGACAAAGAGGAGCTGTGTTCAATGAAAGGGAGAGGGAGAGAAGGAGGAAGAGAGAGAGAAGAGAGAAGGCAAGCAAGAAAGAAGGACTAGCAATCTTTTACAACCTCAAAGCCCTTTGGAACCAATAAAATACTTCCCAAATGTTGTGCGTCATTGTTGTAATGTAACAATACATTTTGCACAGAGCAAGCTTCCACAAACACTCGTGTTTAGATAAAGTAAAGTTAATTTATTAGTCACAAGTAAGGCTTACATTAATACTGCAATGAAGTTAAACATAGAAAACTTAGAAAACATAGAAAACTACAGCACAAAACAGGCCCTTCGGCCCCACAAGTTGTGCCGAACATATCCCTACCTTCTAGGCCTACCTATAACCCTCCATCCTATTAAGCCCCATGTACTCATCCAGGAGTCTCTTAAAAGACCCCTATTGAGTTTGCCTCCACCACTGACGGCAGCCGATTCCACTCGCCCACCATCCTCTGTGTGAAAAACTTCCCCCTAACATTTCCCCTGTACCTACACCCCAGCACCTTAAACCTGTGTCCTCTCATAGCAGCCATTTCCACCCTGGGAAAAAGCCTCTGAGAGTCCACCCGATCTATGCCTCTCAACATCTTATATACCTCTATTAGGTCTCCTCTCATCCTACGTCTCTTCAAGGAGAAAAGACTGAGCTCCCTCAGCCTATCCTCACAAGGCATGCCACTCAATCCAGGCAACATCCTTGTAAATCGTCTCTGCACCCTTTCAATCTTTTCCACATCCTTCCTGTAATGAGGCGGCCAGAACTGAGCACAGTACTCCAAGTGGGGTCTGACGAGGGTCTTATATAGCTACTGTGAAATTACGCTGAAATTTCCCTATTCGCCACACTCCGGCGCCTGTTCGGGTCAATGCACCCTAACCAGCACGTCTTTCAGGCGTGGGAGGAAACTGGAGCACCCGGAGGAAACCCACACAGACACGGGGAGAACGTGCAAACTCCACACAGACAGCAACCCAAGCCAGGAATCGAACCCGGATCCCTGGCACTGTGAGGCAGCAGTGCTAACCACTGTGCCACCATGCTGCCCCTATAACTTGTATGGATAACTTATAGGGAGGGATAACTCCTTCCATAACAGCACCATGGGTGTACCTATCCCACAGGGACTGCCACGGTTTAAGAAAGAGGATCACCACTAGTTCCGCAATGGCATTAGCATTGCTGAGTCCCCCATTATCAACATCCCGGGGTTACAATTGACCAAAAAGTTAATTGGACTAACCATATCAATACTCTGACTACTAGATGCGGTCAAAGGTTCGGAATCCTACAGAGACGAACCCATGTGGTTGACTCTCAGCTGCCTTCTGAAATGGCCTAGCAAGCCATTCATTGCAAGGGCAATTAGGGATGGAGAATAAATGCTGGCCAGCCAGCGACGCCCAGGCCCCACGAATGAATAAATAAAAACCTCCTGTTTCCCCCAAAGCTTCTCCGCCATCTACAAGGCACAAGTCAGGAGTGTGATGGAATACTCTCCACTTGCCTGGGTGGGTGCATCTCCAACAACACTCAAGAAGCTCAACACCATCCAGGACAAAGCCACCCGCTTGATTGATACTCCTTCTACAACATTCACTCTCTCCACCACTGACGCACAACAGCAGCAGTGTGTGCTATCTACAAGATGCACTGCTGGAACTCACCAAAAATCCTTGGGCAGCACCTTCCAAACCCACATGTCCCACAGCCTAGAAGGATGAAGGCAACAGATACCTGGGAAAACCACCACCCACAAGTTCACCTCCAAAAGACCATAAGACATAGGAGCAGAATTAGGCCACTCGGCCCATCGAGTCTGCTCCGCCATTCAATCATAGCTGATATTTTTCTCATCTCCATTCCCCTATCTTTTCCCCATAACCCCTGATCCCCTTATTAATCAAGAACCTATCTATCTCTGTCTTAAAGACACTCAATGACCCGGCCTCCACAGCCTTCTGCGGCAAAGAGTTCTACAGATTCACCACTCTCTGGCTGAAGAAATTCCTCCTCATCTCTGTTTTAAAGGATCGTCCCTTTTGCCTGAGGTTGTGCCCTCTTGTTCTAGTTTTTCCTACCAGTGAAAACATCCTCTCCACGTTCATTCTATCCAGACCTCGCAGTATCCTGTAAGTTTCACTGAGATCCCTCCTCATCCTTCCAAACTCTAACGAATGCAGACCCAGAGTCCTCAGCCGTTCCTCATAGGACAAGCTCTTCATTCCAGGGATCATTCTTGTGAACCTCCTCTGGACCTTTTCCAAGGCCAGCATATCCTTCCTTAGATATGGGACCCAAAACTGCTCACAATACTCCAGATGGGTCCTCCATGACACTCACCATCCTGACTTGGAAATATATCTCTGTTCCTTCACTGTTGCTGGGTCAAAAGCCTGGAGCTCCCTCCCTAACAACACTGTGGGTGTGCCTACACCACATGGACTGCAGTGGCACACGAAGGCAGCTTACCACCAACTTCTTGAGCGCAATTAGGCACGAGTACTAAATGCTGGCCTACCCACTGATGCCCACATCCCGTGGAAGAATAAAAATAAATGCAGTTTAAGTAACTGGGCAGGCTGAAGGAGCTGCCACCTCCAGCGGGACCAATCAATGAATCACAAACAGTCTGGTCACCATTGCATGATGTAAGGTAGAAACATCTTGAATCTGCATCATGGATCATTAGCTGACTCAGGTACAATATATGTACAAGTGAGAGAAACAAAATGTAATCATTAATTGACAGGATTCTACTTTTTCAGAAGACTAAGGAAATTCGGCATGTTCGCGACAACTCTCACCAAGTTTACAGATGCACCACAGAAAGCATTCTTTCTGGTTGTATCACAGCTTGGTATGGGCTCCTGCTCTGCCCAAGACTGCAAGAAACTACAAAGAATTGTGAACGTCCCCAGTCCATCACGCAAACCAGCTTCCCATCCATTGACTCCGTCTACACTTCCAGCTGCCTCGGGAAAAGCAGCCGGCATAATCAAGGACCCCATGCAGCCCGGACATTCTCTCTTCCACCTTCTTCCGTCGGGAAAAAGACACAAAAGTCTGAGGTCACCTACCAACTGATTCAAGAATAGCTTCTTCCCTGCTGCCATCAGACTTTTGAATGGACCTACCTTGCATTAAGTTGATCTTTCTCTACACCCTAGCTATGGCTGTAACGCTACATTCTGCACTCTCTCCTTTCCTTCTCCCCTATGTACAATATGAACAGTATGCTTTTTCTGTATAGCGCACAAGAAACAATACTTTTCACTCTGTACTGATACATGTGACAATAATAAATCAAATGTTTTGTCTGTATAGCACACAAGAAAGAGTACTTTTCACTGTATGCTAATACATGTGACAATAAAAAACAAATCAAGGCCTGAGTCCAAACCACAGCTGAATATAATCGGAGACTGCCAGCACTCATAGATTCAGTGCAGGAAAAGTTTCAATGACCTGATGCATTCCAGCACGAGGTGGATCATAATTGGCATGGCTGCAGCTAAGCTGGGGGGCACACCGCAAATCCCTGCTTTAGCACTGAGGCTTGTATGTGTACACAGCTCCTGTATGTGTGCACAGAACACATCTTGATGCATCGACGCAGTGAAGAGCAAGATCCCTCCACGTGTTGTACATCCGGCTGGCATAAGTTCATGTCACTCTTGCAGTCATAAGGGGCATAGGGGGAGATGGCCCAGATCAGGGATTGGGTCAGTCTGGCTGAGACACGTCGGCCCTGTGGAACTGACGGCCATGGAAATTGCCAGGGTGACGGAATAGGGCGGCACGGTGGCACAGTGGCTAGCACTGCTGCTTCACAGCTCCAGGGAACCAGGTTCGATTCCCTGCTTGGGTCACTGTCTATGCGGAGTCTGCATGTTCTCCCCGTGTCTGCCTGGGTTTCCTCCACGTGCTCTGGTTCCCTCCAATAGTCCAAAGACGTGCAGGTTAGGTGGATTGGCCATGCCAAATTGCCTCTTAGTGTCCAAAGACGTGCAGGTTAGCTGGATTGGCCATGCTAAATTGCCCCTTGGTGTCCAAATATGTGCAGGTTAGCTGGATTGGCCATGCTAAATTGCCCCTTAGTGTCCACAGATGCGCAGGTTAGGTAGATTGGCCATGCTAAATTGTTTCTTAGGGTCCAAAGATTTTCAGGTTAGGTGGATTGGCCATGCTAAATTGCCCCTTAGTGTCGCAAATATGTGCAGGTTAGGTGGATTGGCCTTGCCAAATTTCCCCTTAGTGTCCAAAGATGTGCAGGTTAGGTAGATTGGTCATGCTAAATTGCCCCTTAGAGTCCAAAGATGCGCAGGTTAGGTAGATTGACCATGCTAAATTGCCCCTTAGTGTCCAAAGATGTGCAGGTTAGGTAGATTGACCATGCTAAATTGTCCCTTAGTGTCCAAAGATGTGCAGGTTAGGTGGATTGGTCATGCTAAATTGTCCCTTAGTGCCCAAAGATGTGCAGGTTAGGTGGATTGGCCATGCTAAGTTGCCCCTTAGTGTCCAAAGATTTGCCGGTTAGGTGGATTGGCCATGCTAAATTGCCCTTTAGTGTCCAAAGATGTGCGGGTTAGGTGGATTGGTCATGCTAAATTGCCCCTTAGTGTCAAAAGATGTGTAGGAGAATTAGTGGGGTAAATACATGGGGATAGGGCCTGGGTGAGATCCTCTGTGAGGGATTGGTGTAGGCTTGATGGGTCAAATGGCCTCCTTCTGCACTGTAGGACTCTATGAATAGCTGTTTGTCACTGATGGTAAACCGTGGGTAGCAAGTGTTAAAGATGATGTTGAGATCAGCCTGCAATGTGCCAGTAATGGTGGAAGCCATCACTTCACTGAGTAAAAAGGGGCGTTTACGTGACGGAGAGATGGGATTGCCTCACAAGGGTAATGTGGACATTGTTAAAGCAACGGTGCGCATCAGAGTGTTCATTCATAATGAGAAGGGTTACACCGAAATGACTCCTTTTGTGTTTCACACAGGTCCCCCTGTGTTATCTTATGGTCACCCTGGCTACCGGGCCAGATCAACACTTGGATATCAGCAGGAGGGGGATGTGTCCCAGGAGGCAGCGTCACTTCCCACACTCCCCCACCTCAGATGCATCGGAGGGACGTCGCACGTGTAAAGAGTTGGTGGCACAGGTTCAAATGTCACCACACCCAAGAGCAGGAGGAGGTGTCAGAGTCAGATTCATCTGTGCCCAGAGGGGAGGGAAGGAGGATGTTCCAGTTGGCAGGTATGTGGAGCCTTGGGAGCACACTGGGGAGGTTGGAGGTTGGGGGAGGTGATGGCCTCGTGGTATTATCGCTGGACTATTAATCCAGAAACTCAGCTAATTCTCTGGGGAACCAGGTTCAAATCCTGCCACAGCAGATGGTGGAGTTTGAATTCAGTAAAAGAAATCGAATTAAGAGTCTTCTGATGACCATGAAACCATTGTCAATTGTTAGAAAAACCCATCCGGTTCACTAATGTCCCTTTAGGGAAGGAAATCTGCCATCCTTACCTGGTCTGGCCTACATGTGACTCCAGAGCCACAGCAACGTGGTCTATTCTCAACTGCCCTCCACGGGCAGCTAGGGATGGGCAATAAATGCTGGTCAGCCAGCGACGCTCATGTCCCACGATTGAATAATAATTCCCCTAACCTATACATGTTTGGAGACTAAGGGATAAGTTATCGCTCCATCACCATCACCAACAGACAGCTAATTATAGAATCCTCCAGTGCAGAAGGAGGCCATTTGGCCCATTGAAACTGCACCAATGCTCTGACAGAGCATCTTACCAAGGACCTATCCCTATAGCCCCATTATTTACCCCACTAATCCCTCTAAATATATTGGGACACTAAGGGGCAATTTGGCATGGCCAATGCACCCTAACCAGCACGTCTTTTGGACTGTGGGAGGAAACCGGAGCACCCGGAGGAAACCCACGGAGACACAGGGAAAACGTGCAGACTCCACACAGACAGTGACCCAAGCTGGAAATTGAACCTGGGTCCCTGGTGCTGTGAGGCAGCAGTGCTAATCATTGTGCTACCGTGCCACCAAAAAAACCCCCCAAAAAAGCTATTTATTTATTATAAATGTCACAAATAGGCCGACATCAACACTGCAGTGAAGTTACTGTGAAAATCCCCTCGTCGCCACACTCCGGCGCCTGTTCGGATACACTGAGGGAGAATTTAGCATGGCCAATCCACCTAACCAGCACGTCTTTCAGACTGTGGGAGGAAACCGGAGCATCTGGAGGAAACCCACGCAGACACGGGGAGAACGTGCAAACTGCACACAGACCCGAGCTGGAAATTGAATCCGGGACCCTGGTGCTGTGAGGCAGCAGTGCTAACCATTGGAAAAGTGTGAGGTTATCCATTTTGGCAGAAAAAATAGCAAGGCAAATTTTTATCGAAATAGAAAGCGGATTCAAAATGTGTCCGGGTAGAGGGATCTGGGTGTCCATGATCATGAATTGCAGAAAGTCGACATGCAGGTGCAGCGCATATTAAAAAAAGGCAAATGGGATGTTGGCATTTACTGCAAAAGGACTGGAGTATATAAGTTGAGACGTGTTGTTGCAATTGTATAGGGTGTTGGTGAGACCACATCTGGAGTATTGTGTCCAGTTTTGGACTCCTTATTCGAGGAAGGATGCGGTGGCATTGGAGGCAGTTCAGAGGAGGTTCACCAGATTGATTCTGGGGATGAAAGGGTTGGCGTATGAGGTATATGATAGTCTAAGTGAGTGGGCAAGGGTCCGGCAGATGGAATAAATGTGAGGTCATCCATTTCGGCAGGAATAACAGCAAAATGGACTGTTATTTAAATGGTAAAGAATTGCAGCATGCTGCTGTGCAGAGGGACCTGGGTGTCCTTGTGCAGGAATCTCAAGGAGTTGGTTTGCAGGTGCAGCCGGTAATTAAGGCGGTAAATGGAATTTTGTCCTTCATTGCGAGAGGGATGGAGTTTAAAAACAGCGAGGTTATGCTGTAGCTGTATAAGGTGCTGGTGAGGCCACACCTGGAATACTGTGTACAATTTTGGTCTCCTGACTTGAGAAAGGATTTACTGGCACTGGAGGGGGTGCAGAGGAGATTCACTAGGTTGATTCCGGAGTTGAGAGGGTTGACTTATGAGGAGAGACTGAGTAGACTTAGACTGGGGCTATACTCATTGGAATTCAGAAGAGTGAGGGGAGATCTTGCAGAAACATATAAGATTGTGAAGAGAATGGATACGATAGAAGCAGGGAAATTGTTTCCACTGGCAGAGAGAGTGCAGAGAGAGTGCAGAGAAGGTTTACCAGGATGTTGCCTGGTATGGAGGGTCTTAGCTATGAGGAGAGATTGGGTAAACTGGGGTTGTTCTCCCTGGAAAGACGGAGAATGAGGGGAGATCTAATAGAGGTATACAAGATTATGAAGGGTGTAGATAGGGTGAACAGTGGGAAGCTTTTTCCCAGGTCGGAGGTGACGATCACGAGGGGTCACGGGCTCAAGGTGAGAGGGGCGAAGTATAACTCGGATATCAGAGGGACGTTTTTTACACAGAGGGTGGTGGGGGCCTGGAGTGCGCTGCCAAGTAGGGTGGTGGAGGCAGGCATGCTGACATCGTTTGAGACTTACCTGGATAGTCACATGAGCAGCCTGGGAATGGAGGGATACAAACGATTGGTCTAGTTGGACCAAGGAGCGGCACAGGCTTGGAGGGCCGAAGGGCCTGTTTCCTGTGCTGTACTGTTCTTTGTTCTTTGGCGGGTGAAACTAGAACTAGGGGGCATGGCCTCAAAATAAGGAGGGGCAGATTTAGGACTGAGTTGAGTTAGAACGTCTTCACACAAAGGGTTGTGAATGTGTGGAATTCCCTGCCCAGTGAAGCAGTTGAGGCTATCTCTCTAAATGTTTTTAAGGCAAGAATAGATACATTTTTGAACAGTAAAGGAATTAAGGGTTATGGTGAGCGGGCGGGTAAGTGGAGCTGAGTCCACAAAAAGACCAGCCATGATCTTATTGAATGGCGGAGCAGGCTCGAGGGGCCAGATGGCCTACTCCTGCTCCTCGTTCTTATGTTCCTATGTTCTAAGAGAGATTAAACAGTTTGGTCTTCTACTCACTGGAGTTTAGAAGAATGAGAAGGGATCTGATTGAGGTAAATAAAATTTTAAAAGGATAAAGTAAATGTAGACCAAATGTTTCCCCTTGTGGGGCAATCTAGAACAAAAAGTCACAGGTATAGGCTGAGAGGCGGTGGATTTAAAACTGAGGTGAGGAGGAACTACTTCTCGCAGAGGGTGGTGAATTTGTGGAACTCGCTGCTCCATAGCGCGGTGGAGTCTGAATCATTGAATGGTTTCAAGAAGGAGATAGATATATTTCTGATAGAAAAGGGATATGGGGAACAGGTGGGGAGGTGGATTTGAGACCAGGGAGAGATCAGCCATGATCTGATAGAATGGCGGAGCAGGCTCGAAGGACTGAATTTGTTTCCTCCTGCTCCTAATCCTTATGTCCCTATGATCCAACGTTACTCCCATATCCTTTGATCCCCTTCACCTCAAGTGATAGATCTAACTGCCTCTTGAAAACATTCACCGTTTTGGCCTCAACTACTGCAAATTTGACAGGCTCACCACTCTCTGGGTGAAGAAATTTCTCCTCATCTCTGTCCTAAGCGGGTTTACCCTGTATCCTCAGATTGTGACCCCTGGTTCTGGACTCCCCCGCTATCGGGAACATCCTTCCTGCATCTACCCTGTCTAGTCCTGTTGAAGTTTTGTAGGTTTCTATGAGATTTCCTCCCCCCCATTCAATCATTCGCCAACATCAGCACAACACTGGAAATGTATCAGGAAGGATTCCCCCCCTTCGCTTTGAGAGCCTTGTGCTGTCTTCCTTGTTAATAGTGTCTCTTATTATTGGCAGGGTGTTTAAGAGATCGTCCAGACAAGACGCTGAAAGGAATCTAAGAGCTTCTGAGCTTGGTCCAGTACTAGAATTGAACATCGATGCGATGTGGCACATGTGAAAGAAAAGGACTCCTTCTCCACAGAGGCCACTGAAGCCAACTTACACATTGTGTTACCCTATGAACAATCGAGCTTTGACAGGATATCACAACTTAGCCTGTACAAATGAGGGGAACTTTGCACCGATGATTAAATAATGGAGTCCTTTCCCTCTAACTCACATGGGGAGTCAATGGTCTGTTATAATTGTGATGTTAGTGTACCTTTATGAGACTTTTTTTTTTACATCATGATCTCTGCAGCTCTCCCAGTCAGTGTTTCTCAGCTCAGAGCCTTTGCCGATGTCATGGCATCGGTTTGTCTGGAGGAGTCTTTTTATTGCTGTTTAAATGGGGGCTTGTTTATTTTTACTGGGATGTTTATGACTCTGCATTGTGGGGAGGCACGGTGGCACAGTGGTTAGCACTGCTGCCTCACAGCACGCCAGGGACCCGGGTTCGATTCCCAGCCTCGGGTCACTGTCTGCGTGGAGTTTGCACGTTCTCCCCGTGTCTGCGTTGGTTTCCTCCGGGTGCTCCGGTTTCCTCCCACAGTCTGGAAGACGTGCTGGTTAGGGTGCATTGACCCAAACAGGCGCCGGATGTGGCGATGAGGGGGAATTTCACAGTAATGTCATTGCAATGTTAATGTAAACCTTATTTGTGACTAATAAATAAACTTTAAAACTTTTTTTAGGAAAGAAAACTGGTTGGCAGGTCAGATGCCAGGAGTTCTTTCCTTTTCAGTTTGAGCTGCTGTTCGGGTTTTGAGTTTTAGTTTTGGAAGGGACATCAAGCTGAAAAGGAGTCTCTCTCTCTCTCTCCCTGGTTTTAGAAATTCTGCTGGTCGTCTGAAAGCAAAGTCTTGCCTTTCTGAAAGGGGGAAAATCTGCTGTTAGTGGTTTGCCTGAAATCCCTGTCGTTTTGGGAAGTTACTCTGACTTCAAACTGTTCTGAGTCTATCCAGAGAACTGCAAACATCATCCAAAGGACTCAATTCTAGATTCACGTGAGCATTAGTCTATGCTGTATTCAACCTGCTTGAAAGGTCTTGTTTATGGGATTGGTTTGATTGGGACAGCTCCTATATTCGTTAAGGGTTATACATTATCGTGGTTGCTTGGTATTTTATGTAATTGATAGAAGTTATTGCTAATTTTCTTACTATACATGTTAACGATATTCTTAAATAAACTTTGTTTGATGAAAGCTTCCTAGTGGGTCATTCGAATCATACTTGATGTGAAACCTATCATGCTTATCCTAGCCAAATACAAGATACAAAACGTACGATCCAGGCAGGCTCCATGAAATACTTTGGAGTTTCTGACCTGAACCTTAACATAATGTAACTCATGGTAACATTGCAATCTGTTATAATGGTAACCAGTGGTAACATGCTGTGAAAGTCAGCTGACCAGCTGACCCAGTAGACAATATAACCAATGGCAAAATGATGTGGTGGGGAGCTTGTGAGGCTCCAAGTGGTGGCGTAATGAAGTCTCTTTTTAAACCTTCTTTGTTGATTTATTTTGTGAAATTAGTACTTTTATTGGGGCGGCATGGTGGGGCACAGTGGCACAATGGGGCAGCACGGGGCCAGCAGTGGTTAGCACTGCTGCCTCACAGCGCCAGGGACCTGGGTTCAATTCCCGGCTTGGGTCACTGTCTGTGTGGAGTCTGCACGTTCTTCCCCGTGTCTGCGTGGGTTTCCTCCGGATTCTCTGGTTTCCTCCCATAGTCTGAAAGACGTACTGGTTAGGGTGCATTGGCCATGCTAAATTCTCCCTCAGTGTAACCGAACAGGCACTGGAGTGTGGCGACTAGGGGATTTTCACAGTAACTTCTTTGCAGTGTTAATGTAAGCCGACTTGTGACACTAATAAACAAACCTTACTGCTTGCAACTGAAGTATCCTTATAACCAGATGAACATGGACTAGCGGTAGTCTATTCATCCAGAAACTCAGCTAATGTTCTGGGGACCTGGGTTCGAATCCCGACACGGCAGGTGGTAGAATTTGAATTCAATATCAATAGAATTTGAATTCAGGGGAATTTCACAGTAACTTCATTGCAGTGTTAATGTAAGCTTTATTTGTGACTAATAAATAAACTTTACTTTACAATTAAAAAATCTGGAATTAAGAATCTACTGATGACCCATTGTTGGAGAAACCCATCTGGCTCACTATGGTCCCTTTAGGGAAGGAAATCTGCTGTCCTTACCAGGTCTGGCCTACATGTGACTCCAGAGCCACAGCAATGTGGTTGACTCTCAACTGCCCTCCAAGGGCAACTAGGGACGGGCAATAAATGCTGGCCCAGCCAGCGATGTTTGCATCCCTGGAGTGAACAATAAAATGCAGCATTCGAACAATGAAATCATCAAAGATTTGTGTTGGGTCCATTCATTCATTCATTTGAGGAGATGAGAGGACAGCCCTGGTACAAGGTTTAAAATGGTTTTCTTCTATAGAAAAGGACTAAAAGAATTAACATGACAGAAGCAGGAAGAAAGCGAACTTGGAGACCGGCCTCTGGGCCAGGCCCTCTGCAAAAAAACATGCGCTAAAATGAGAAGAACCTCCGAACTGACCTCAACTCAACTGAACACACACACTCATAGTCATCAGTTCATAAGATATGGCAGCAGAATTAGGGCCATTCGGCCCATCGAGTCCACTCCGCCATTCGACCATGGCTGATAGGCTCCCCATCCCCAATTTCCTTCCTTCTCCCCATAACCCTTCAACCCATTCCCAATTAAAAATCTGTCGAACTCCTCCTTAAATTTACTCCCAGCATCCACCGCACTTTGGGGCAGCGAATTCCACAGATTCACAACCCTTTGGGAGAAGTAGTTTCTCCTCAACTCTGTTTTAAATTTGCTACCTCTTACCCCAAGATTATGACCTCTCCTCCTAGAATGCCCAACAAGAGGAAGCATCCACTCCACGTCTACTTTATCCATTCCTTTTATCATCTTCGACACCTCAATTTGATCTCCCCTCATTCTTCTCAATTCCAGAGAGTGTCGGCCTAAACTGTTCAATCGCTCTTCATACGACAAACCCCTCATCTCTGGAATCAATCTAGTGAACCTCCTCTGAACTGCCTCCAATGCCACTGCATCTTTCCTCAAATAAGGGGACCAAAACTGTGCACAATACTCCAGGTGCAGCCTCACCAATGCCTTGTATTATAGAATTATTATAGAAACCCTACAGTGCAGAAGGAGGCCATTCGGCCCATCGAGTCTGCACTGACCACAATCCCACCCAGGCTCTTCCCCCCACATATTTACCCGCTAATCCCTCTAACCTACGCATCAGGACTCCAAGGGGCAATTTTTAACCTGGCCAATCAACCTAACCCGTACATCTTTGGACTGTGGGAAGAAACCGGAGCACCCGGAGGAAACCCACGCAGACACGAGGAGAATGTGCAAACTCCACACAGACAGTGACCTGAGCCGGGAATCGAACCCGGGACCCTGGAGCTGTGAAGCAGCAGTGCTAACTACTGTGCTACCATGCCGCCCATATTATAGTTGTATAGTTGCAACAATACTTCCTTACCTTGATATTCTATTCCTTTAGCTATAAATGCCAACATTCCATTTGCTTTCTTTATTATCTGCTGTACCTGCATGCTAGTTTTCCGTGACTCATGAGCGAGAACACCCAGATCCCTCTGCAACAGAGCACCCCGAAGTCTCTCCCCGTTTAGATAATAAGTCGCCTTTCCATTTTTCCGACCCAAATGCATGACCTCACACTTATCCACGTTAAACTCCACCTGCCACATTTTGGCCCGCTCTCCTAACCTACCTATATCCATTTGTAAGGTTCTGATTTCCTCATTGCAACTTACTGTCCCGCCTATTTTTGTGTCATCTGCAAATTTCGCGATGAAGCCTTCTATCCCTGTATCCAAGTCGTTAACATAGATTGTAAATTGCTGGGGCCCAAGGCCAGAAAAAAGCCCATTTATCCCGGCTCTTTGTCTCAAAAATCAAAATATATTTCAATCCTTATCTCATTATTGGAAGTGTTTTTCACATGCTGAGTCCGTCTGGAAAAACAATCCGTGCAGCTGCTGTGATGGGAAACTGTTGTTTGCCTGCGTTGTGTACCCTTCAGGAATGCAGTCAATTTTTAGCAAACCCAGCATGCCTTCCGATCCTACATGTAGTAAAGCCAGCTACAATCATTCAGCTTAGCAGAGTTAGTTAACCCCTACAGTATAGTATTTAAATGTAATTGTACATGGGCAGAAATATCTTAAAATGAAGTCTTTGCACAGACTGAAGCAAACAGGGCCACACATACACAGGATCCCTCAGTTTGGTATCCAATAGGGGAGGTTTGCAGCTCAGAGGCACTCTGCCAACCAGGCTTTATCAACTTAGAATGTTATTGAAGAAGCAAAAGCTACTTAAAGATGTTTTGATTGAGCAAACAAAGAGGAATCAGTTTCTACTCGTAGGAGGCTTGGTAACCGAAGGATACAGATCCCAGATATTTGAGAATAGGAACTATGGCCACGATTCTCCCAAAAGTGCTGAATTGGCGGGAAAACAGCTCTAAATCCCGACTGTTCTGACAGTTCAACTTCTCACCTGAATCTCCCCACTTTGTGCACTGCAGAGATCCCAAACGGGAATCTCATTAAAACCCCAGGGGAGGCGGGGGCTATTCGCGCCGGAGTCTGACAGTTCTGGAACTCTGCGCAAGCGCAGTGGCCCCGATCTGTCAGTCTCCCCGTTTGCTGGCCAGCTCGATCACTGGCCAGCCCAGGATCCCCGCAGTGCTGCTCCCCTAGCCCCCCCCCCTCGCCCCCTAACCCCCCCCCACGGCCCGATCGCAGCCCCCACAACAATTCCCAGGCCAGTCCTAACCCCCCCTGTCCCGGAGTGCCCCGATGTCCAGCCCCACCCCCACCCCCACCGCCCCCAGCAGTGGCGATCCCCCCACCCCCCTCACCCCGGCAGACCTCCCCCCCACTGCCTCGCCCCAGAGTCAGAACCCCCGGAGGCAGCTCACCCGGCAGACCACCCCCCCCCCCCCAAGCCCGCCCCAATCACTGCCCTCCCTCCATCCCAGACCAATCCCAATGCAGAGTGGCAGCGGGACCCCCCCACCCCCACCAATTTTCCCGAGGCCCAGCACACAATAGGCCCCGCCCCCTTGGCACTGCCCAGTGCCCGATGGGCAGTGCCAAGGTGCCCCCCCCAGGCATGGGCACCTCACCCCTTGGGCAGTGCCAGGAGGCAAAGGCTGGCACTGCCAGGGTGCCCATGCCCAGGGGGCACCACCACCCCGTCGCTCAACCCCCTGGGAGGGCCCTAATTGCCCCCCCCCCTTCATTGCGGCGGGGTCTCCCACTAGCTGCCCGAACGTGGGAAGCTAATCTGAACCCTGTCGGAATGAAGTACAAGGGGATGCAGGGATCCTTCAGCATGATCTGGACAGGTTGGGTAAGTGGGCAAATCAATGGCAGATGCAGTATAATTTGGTTAAATGTGAGGTTATACACTTTGGAAGCAAAAACAAGAAGGCAGATTATTACCTGAATGGCTGTAAATTGGGAGAGGGGAGTGTGCAGAGGGACCTGGGTGTCCTTGTGCACCAGTCGCTGAAGGTAAGCATGCAGGTGCAGCAGGCGGTAAAGAAGGAAATGGTATGTTGGCCTTCATTGCGAGAGGTTTCGAGTACAGGAGCAGTGATGTGTTGTTGCAATTATACAGGGCCTTGGTGAGGCCACACCTCGGGTATTAAGGGAAATTCTCCCAAAAGTGCTGAATTATTGGGAAAACTGGCCTAAATCACGACTGTTTTTCAGTGTAACTTCAGGCCTGAATCTCCACACTCTGTGCATTGCAGAGGTCCCAATCGTGAATCTCATTAAAATCCCAGGGGAGGTGGGGCCTATTCACGCCGGAGTCTGACCGTTCTGGAACTCTGCGGATGCCCAGTGGCCCCGATCTGTCAGTCTCCCCGTTTGTTGGCCAGCTCGCTCGCTGGCCAGCCCGGGACCCCCGCGGTGCTGCCCCTCCAGCTCCCCCATCCATGTCCAGATCCCCGCAAGCATTCCCGGACCAGCTCCAACCACCACCCCCCCCCCATTCCAGGAGCACCCTGATGTCCAGCGCCCCCCCCCCCCGACCCTGCAGTGGCGATCCCCCCCACCTCCCTTATCCTAGCAGACCCCCCCAAAGGGAGGCAGGCTGCACCCTGGCAGAGCACCCACCCCCAGCCCGTCCCGATCACTGGCCTCCCTCCTGCCCTGACCGAGCGTGCAGATTGGCAGCAGGATCCTCCGCCCCCACCGATCGCCCCCTAGACTCCACCCACAATAGGCCCCATAGAACCATAGAAAATTACAGCTCAGAAACAGGCCTTTTGGCCCTTCTTGCCTGTGCCGAACCATTTTTTGCCTCGTCCCACTGACCTGCACTTGGACCATATCCCTCCACACCCCTCTCATCCATGAACCCGTCCAAGTTTTTCTTAAATGTTAAAAGTGACCCCGCATTTACCACTTTATCCGGCAGCTCATTCCACACTCCCACCACTCTCTGCGTGAAGAAGCCCCCCCTAATATTCCCTTTAAACTTTTCTCCTTTCACCCTTAACCCATGCCCTCTGGTTTTTTTCTCCCCTAGCCTCAGCGGAAAAAGCCTGCTTGCATTCACTCTATCTATACCCATCAAAATCTTATACACCTCTATCAAATCTCCCCTCAATCTTCTACGCTCCAGGGAATAAAGTCCCAACCTATTCAATCTCTCTCTGTAACTCAAGCTTCTGAAGTCCCGGCAACATCCTTGTGAACCTTCTCTGCACTCTTTCAATCTTATTTACATCCTTCCTGTCACTAGGTGACCAAAACTGTACACAGTACTCCAAATTCGGCCTCACCAATGCCTTATATAACCTTACCATAACACTCCAACTTTTATACTCGATACTCCGATTTATAAAGGCCAATGTACCAAAGGCACTCTTTACGACCCTATCCACCTGTGACGTCACTTTTAGGGAATTCTGTACCTGTATTCCCAGATCCCTCTGTTCAACTGCACTCTTCAGAGTCCTACCATTTACCCTATACGTTCTACTTTGGTTTGTCCTTCCAATGTGCAATATCTCACACTTGTCCCCGTTAAATTCCATTTGCCATTTTTCAGCCCATTTTTCTAGTTGGTCCAAATCCCTCTGCAAGCTTTGAAAACCTTCCTCACTGTCCACTACACCTCCAATCTTTGTATCATCAGCAAACTTGCTGATCCAATTTACCACATTATCATCCAGATCATTGATATAGATGACAAACAACAATGGACCCAACACCGATCCCTGCGGCACACCACTAGTCACAGGCCTCCACTCAGAGAAGCAATCCTCCACAACCACTCTCTGGCTTCTTCCATTGAGCCAGTGTCTAATCCAATTTACTACCTCCCCATGTATACCTAGCGACTGAACCTTCCTAACTAACCTCCCATGAGGGACCTTGCCCCGTCTCCATGGCACTGCCCGATGCCCTGTGGGCAGTCCTAACGTGCCCCAGGGCATGGGCACTTTGCCCTTTGGGCAGTGCCAGGGTATACAGGCTGGCACTGCCAGCGTGCCTACGCCTAGGGGGCACCACCCCCCACCACCCGACCGCCAGGAGGGCCCCGATTGCACCCCCCTTCACTCCAGTGGGGTTTCCCGCTAGTTCCCCAAACCTGGGGAGCTACTCTAAACCCCGCCGGAGTGAAGTACTCCTGGTGGGGTGGGAGATGCTACCAGACCCAGCACAGAACTTGCCGGGCCCGATAATCACATTGAAACTACATTTAAAATATATTTAAAACAGATTAAAATCACTTCCTGCCGGTTTCCAGCGTGGCCCCGACTGCGACTGTTCTTTGGCTGTGGGAGACACGCAAGCATCAGGAACGCATGCACGAATCCCGCAAAATGGCCGACACGCGATTCTCCCTTCCCGATGCACCAAGAGACATGCGCGTAGGGATGGGGGAATAGTCCCCATTGTGTGCAGTTTTGGTCTCCCTTTCTGAGGAAGGATGTTCTTGTGCTCGAGGGAGTGTGGCGAAGGTTTACCAGGTTGATTCCAGGGATGGCAGGACTGATGTATGAGGAGAGATTGACTAGGTTAGGATTGTTTTCGCTGGAGTTCAGACGAATGATGGGGGATCTCATAGAGACTTATAAAATTCTAACAGGACTAGACAGGGTAGATGCAGGGAGGATGTTCCCGATGGAGGGGGAGTCCAGGACCAGGGGTCACAGTCTGAGGATTTGGACCTATCTTGCGTTACATTGATCTTTCTCGACAACCTAGCTTTGACTGTAACACTACATTTTGCACTCTCTCCTTTCCTTCCCTATGAACAGTATGCTTTGTCTGTATAGCGTTCAAGAAACAATACTTTTCACTCTGCTAATACATGCGATAATAATAAATCAAATCAAATCAAAAAATTTCATTGCGGCAGGAGTTCCTCAGAGTATTGCCCTATATCCAACCACCTTCAACTACTTCATCGAGCCATTGTAAGAGTCGAAAGTGCGGATGTTCACCGATGATTGCACAATGTTTGGTATGGCAAATATCCTCAAATGTTGCAACATCTTCTACAGATGCACCAAAGAAAGCATCCGTTCTGGTTGTATCACAGCTTGGTATGGCTCCTGCTCCGCCCAAGACCGCAAGAAACTACAAAGGGCTGTGAACGCAGCCCAGCCCATCACACAAAACTTCCTCCCATCCATTGACTCTGTCTACACTTCCCGCTGCCTCGGGAAAAACAGCCGGCATAATCAAGGACCCCACGCACCACAGACATGCTCTGTTCTTCCATCGGGAAAAAGATACAAAACTTTGAGGTCACGTACCAACCGACTCAAGAACAGCTTCTTCCCTGCTGTCATCAGACTTTTGAATGGACCTACCTCGCATTAAGTTGATCTTTCTCTACATCCTAGCTATGACTGTAACGCTACATTCTGCACTCTCTCGTTTCCTTCTCTATGAACGATATGCTGTGTCTGTGTAGCACGCAAGAAACAATACTTTTCACTGTATACCAATATATGTGGCAATAATAAATCAAATCAAATCAAATCAACATCTGGACAACACTGCACAGTGACACAGTCGTTAGCACTACTGCCTCAGAATGCCAGGGACCCAGGCTCAATTCTGGCCTCAGGTGACTATCTGTGGGGAGTTTTCATGTTCTCCCTGCGTCTCTGTGGGTTTCGTCCGGGTGCTCCAGTTTCCTCCCAAACATGTGCGGGTTAGGTGGATTGGCCATGCTACATTGCCGCTTAGTGTCCAAAAATGGGCAGGATAGGTGGATTGGCCATGCTAAATTGCCCCTTAGTGTCCAAACATGTGTAGGTTAGGTGGATTGGCCGTGCTAAATTGCCCCTTAGTGTCCAAACATGTGTAGGTTAGGTGGATTGGCCGTGCTAAATTGCCCCTCAGAGTCCAAACATGTGTAGGTTAGGTGGATTGGCCGTGCTAAATTGCCCCTTAGTGTCCAAACATGTGTAGGTTAGATGGATTGGCCATGCTAAATTGCCCCTCAGTGTCCAAACATGTGTAGGTTAGGTGGATTGGCCGTGCTAAATTGCCCCTTAGTGTCCAAACATGTGTAGGTTAGGTGGATTGGCCGTGCTAAATTGCCCCTTAGTGTCCAAACATGTGTAGGTTAGGTGGATTGGCCGTGCTAAATTGCCCCTTAGTGTCCAAACATGTGTAGGTTAGGTGGATTGGCCGTGCTAAATTGCCCCTCAGAGTCCAAACATGTGTAGGTTAGGTGGATTGGCCGTGCTAAATTGCCCCTTAGTGTCCAAACATGTGTAGGTTAGGTGGATTGGCCGTGCTAAATTGCCCCTTAGTGTCCAAACATGTGTAGGTTAGGTGGATTGGCCATGCTAAATTGCCCCTCAGAGTCCAAACATGTGTAGGTTAGGTGGATTGGCCGTGCTAAATTGCCCCTTAGTGTCCAAACATGTGTAGGTTAGGTGGATTGGCCATGCTAAATTGCCCCATAGTATCTAAACGTGAATGGGGAATTTGCTCGTATGCAGTGAATGGGGAGATGGTGGCACAGTGGTAATGACACTGGTCTTGTAACCCAGAGATCCAGGTTATTGCTTTGGGGAGATAGGTTTGAATCCGGCAGCTGGTGTAATTAATATTCAATTCATAATCTGGAATTGAGAGCCATCCTCAGCAATGGTGACCATGACAACTATCATTGACTATTGTCAAAACCCATTCAACTCACTAACGTCCCTTTAAGGGAAGGAAATCTGCCACCCTTACAGGGGAGGCGATGGCCTAGTGGTATTATTGCTAGACTTTCAATCCAGAAAGTTAGCTAATGTTTTGTGGACCTGGGTTCGAATCCCATCACGGCAGATGGTGGAATTTGAATTCAACTTTTAAAAATTGGAATTAAGAATCTATTCATAGAATCCTACAGTGCAGAAGGAGGCCACCTGGCCCATCGAGTCGGTACCAACCACAACCCCACCCAGGCCACAACTCCATGCATTTACCTAAACTTAGCCCCCTGAGAATAAGGGGTAATTTAGCACGGCCAATCCACCTAACCCACACATTTTTGGACTGTGGGAGGAAACCGGAGCACCCGGTGGAAACCCATGCAGACACGGGGAGAATGTGCAAATTCCAGTCACCCAAGTCAGGAATCGAACCCTGGTCCCTGGCGCTGTGAGGCAGCGGTGCTAACCCACTGTGTCACCGTGCCGCCCCCATATTGATGACCACGAAACCATTGTCGATTGTCGGTAAAACCCATCTGGGTCACTGATGTCCTTTAGGGAAGGAAATCTGCTGTCCTTACCCGGTCTGGCCTACATGTGACTCCAGAGCCACAGCAAGGCTTATCTGCTCTTGGGCAACTAAGGATGGGCACTAAGTGTTGGCTCAGCCAGCCATGCCCACATCCAATGAATGAAATAGAGTGTTGAATTTACAATTACTCAAGGAGCTGCCCATCCCCCACAAAGGAGAGAATAAAGTTGGTCTTTAAATTTGTATGGTTCAAACTGGATGTGAAGGGAGGCGATGACCTCGTGGTATTATCGCGAGACTATTAATCCAGAAACTCAGCTAATGTTCTGGGGACCCGGGTTCGAATCCCGCCACGGCAGATGGTGGAATTTGAATTCAATAAAAAATATCTGGAATTAAGAATCTACTGATGACCATGAAACCATTGCTGATTGTCGGAAAAACCCATCTCGTTCCCTAATGCCCTTTAGGGAAGGAAATCTGTTGCCCTTGCCTGGTCTGGCCTACATGTGACTCCAGAGCCACAGCAATGTGGTTGACTCTCAACTGCCCGTCTGCAATGGCCGAGCGAGACACTCAGTTCAAGGGCGACTAGTGATGGGCAATTAATGCTGGCCCAGCCAGCGACACCTGTGTCCCACAAATGAATAAAAAAGCAATGCGGGTGTCGTTGGCTAGGTCAACAGTTATTGCCCATGCCTGATTACCCTCGAGAAGGTGGAGGCGAGTTACCTTCTTGAGCTGCTACAGTCCATGTGGTGTAGGTGCACCCGCAGTGCTGTTCGGGAGGGAGTTCCTGGATTTTGACCCAGTGATAATGAAGGAAAGGCTGATATTTCCAGGATGATGAGTTGTTGGAGGTGCTGCCCTTGTCCTTAGAATCATAGAATTCTGGAATCATAGAATCCTATAGGGCAGAAGGAGGCCATTCAGACCATCTAGTCTACACTGACCACAATCACATCCAGGCCCTATCTCCATAACCCCATGCATTTATCCTAGCTAGTCCCCCTGACACTAAGGGGCAATTTAACATGGCCAATGCACCTAACCCGCATATCTTTGGACTGTGGGAGGAAACCTGAGCACCCGGAGGAAACCCACGCAGGCACAGGGAGAATGTGCAGACTCCGCACTGAGAGTGACCCAAGCCGGGAATTGAACCTGCGTCCCTGGCGCTGTGAGGCAGCAGTGCTGACCACTGTGCCACCGTGCTGCCCCTACCACCCCCTTCTCGGTGGTAGCAGTCATGGGTTTGGAAGGTTCTGTCAAAGGAGCCTTCATAAATTCCTGCAGTGCATCTCGTATATCGTACACACTGCTGCCACTGTTTGTCGGTGGGGGGAGGGATTGAATTTTGGGGATGTGGTGTCAATCAAGTGAGACTGCTTTAGCCTGGATGGTGTTGAGTTTCTTGAGTGTTGTTGGAGCTGCACCCATCCAGGGAAGTGGGGAGTATTCCATCACACTCCTGACTTGTGCCTTGTAGATGGTGGACAGGCTTTGGTGCCATTGAATGTCAAGGGGCGATAGGTTCTCTCTTACTGGAGATGGTCATTGTCTGGCACATGTGTGGCACGAATGTTGCTTATAAATGCATGGGGTTATGGGGATACGGCCGGGTGGGATTGTGGTTGGTGCAGACTCGATGGGCTGAATGGCCTCCTTCTGCACTGTAGGATTCTCTGATTCTATAATTCTATGATTCTAAGGACAAGGGCAGCACCTCCAAGCTTGGATATTGTCTAGATTATTGCTGCATTTGGACTTGGACTGCTTCAGTATCTGAGGAGTCGCGAATGGTGCTGAACATTGTGCAGTCATCAGCGAACATCCCCACTTCTGACCTTACGATGGAAGGAAGGTCATTGAACTAACTGAAGATAGTTGGACTTTGGATGATTGATGTTTGGATCAATGTTGTGATGGAGTTCCACCACAAGGTCACGACCCAGAAATTATCTGGCCATCAGTTTCCCGACCATGTATTGAAATCGAGGCTATTTCATTTAAGTTCACGCTTGGGATCTGGGAATCATTGATAATGCTGGCATTCTTTGCTCATCCCCTAGTCGCCCTGCTGAGTGACTTGAAAGGTCAATTCTGAGGATGGATAAACAGCAACTATTAATATAAACATCTTAAAAGTATTTGTAACCCAACCCTAGCCTCTGACAGCAGTAGTTCATCAAATCATAGAATCCCTACGGTGCAGATGGAGGCCATTCAGCCCATCTTGTCTGCACTGACTATTACCGAGGCTTACCCCGTAACCCCACTAACATAACGGGCAATTTAGCACGGCCAATGCACCCTAACCAGCACATCTTTTGGGCTGTGGGAGGAAACCGGAGCACCCGGACGAAACCTGTGCAGACACGGGGAGAACGTGCAAACTCCACACAGACCGTAACCCAAGAACAGAGTCGAACCCGGGTCCCCGGCCTGTGAGGTAGGAATACTAAACACAATGCCACCATGAGGGAGCCATCACTTGGGTCATTGAAGGCTCACAAACCTCAGTCAGAAGGTCATGTGTTCGAGTCTAACTCCAGGAAGACACATAACCTCGGCTATCTCTTCAGTGAGGGAGTGCTGCACTGTTGGAGGTGCTGTGTTTGCCTTTGATTCAATAAACTGATAACCTGTTTGCCTGCTCAGGTGAACATAAAATATTCCACGGCACTATTTGAAGATGAATAGTGGAGGTTAGGTGCTAAGGATGCCCCATCACAGGCCATAGTGAACTTCCACTTAACCACTGCTGTAATGTATGAGAAAAAGACAATCTATATTCATACAAGGTCTTGCTTTCCAATCCAGGCACTGCATTTTATTTAACCATTCATTTAAGGGATGTGGGCACCCGCCCTTAGTGTCCAAAGATGTGCAGGTTAGGTGGACTGGCCATGCTAAATTGCCCTTAGTGTCCAAAGATGTGCAGGTTAGGTGGACTGGCCATGCTAAATTGCCCTTAGTGTCCAAAGATGTGCAGGTTAGGTGGATTGGCCATGCTAAATTGCCCCTTAGTGTCCAAAGATGTGCAGGTTAGGTGGATTGGCCATGCTAAATTGCCCCTTAGTGTCCAAAGGTGTGAAGGCTAGGTGGATTGGCCATGCTAAATTGCCCTTAGTGTCCAAAGATGTGCAGGTTAGGTGGATTGGCCATGCTAAATTGCCCCTTAGTGTCCAAAGATGTGCAGGCTAGGTGGATTGGCCATGCTAAAGTGCCCCTTAGTGTCAGGGGGATTAGCAGGGTATATGCAAGGGATTATTGGATTAGGATCTGGGTGGGATTGTGGTCAGTGCAGGGTCATTGGGCTGAATGGCCTCCTTCTGCACTGTAAATTCATAGAATTCTACAGGGAATTCTATGAATTTACAGTGCAGAAGGAGGCCATTCAGCCCATCGAGTCTGCACCGACCACAATCCCACCCAGGACCTACCCCCCATAACCCCATGCATTTACCCTAGCTAGTCCCCCTAATAGTAGGGTCAATTTACCATGGCCACTCCACCTAACCCACACATCTTTGGGCTATGGGAGGAAACCGGAGCACCCGGAGGAAACCCATGCAGACATGGGGAGACCGTGCAAACTCCACGCAGACGGTGACCCAAGCCAGGAATCGAACCCGGGTCCCTGGCGCTGTGAGGCAGCGGTGCTGACCACTGTGCCACTGTGCCGTGCCGGATAACAGGCTTACGAGTGACATGTCCTGTCCAGTGGCGCTGACCTCAAAGCGATTAGCGCTTCGATGCTGGGCGCGTTGGCACAGGAGAGGGCACGGGTGTGAACTGCCTTTCTTCCCATCGGATTTGGAGGGTCTTGGGCAGGCCCCGCCAGCGCTGCTCCTCCAGGAACCTGCTGTAGGTTGCCTCGGTAAGATAACACAGCGGGAGGTTGGTGTTATCTCACCGAGACAGCGCTTTATGTCAACTCCGGCACCGTAAACTGAAGCCGATATGACATTCCGATAACTTGCACAGATAAACAGCCTTTGGCTGAAGGCGGAAGCTCTCCCTTCTTTGTATTGGAGTGCGGAGCCATCGCTAGCAGTTAAATGGTTTCTCTCCCTCCTCTCCTACAGTCCTGTGACCCAGAATACATGAATGCTATTTATAGATGGAATGGCAGAGCAGTTAAGAGTGATTTAGCACGACAGTGTCTGAAACAGGAGGGAGGAGGAATCCTCTCTGCAGAGTCATCCGTGTTTTCGGAGCGATGACTATATTAGAGCTTCTTTTGCATTAGTTTCTGAGAATGCCGAGCGTTTATGGACCAGAAAGGTCTGCTTTACTTGCTGCCTTGCTGTCCCAGAATTGAGTGGTTGCATGCAGCAGCCAGCATTGGTAAGCTAACCTTGCTGGTGTGGGACTGGAGTCAGCTGGTCAAATAAGGATGGCTTGTTACTTCCATAAAGGACTCGAGTGAACTGGGTTTCACTCAGTTTCAGAGTTTTTGAATGACGTATCGCTTTTGCATTTCCTCTTCCCAGCTTTTTATGTCTAGACTTTGTTTCTTTCATTTCAAATTGAACAGAAGGATCCATAAATAATAAAGTTTACGTATTAGTCACAAGTAAGGCTTACATTAACACTGCAATGAAGTTACTGTGAAATTCCCCCCAGTCGCCACACTCCGGCACCTGTTCGGGTCAATGCACCCTAACCAGCACGTCTTTCAGGCTGTGGGAGGAAACCGGAGCACCCGGAGGAAACCCACGCAGACACGGGGAGAAGGTGCAGACTCCGCACAGACAGTAACCCAAGCCGGGAATCGAACCCGGGTCCCTGGCGCTGTGAGGCAGCAGTGCTAACCACTGTGCCGCCGTGCCGCCCCCAAGGTGCACAAATGAACAGACAAGCACACGGCTAGGAGCAAGGCCACTCGGCCCCTCGAGCCTGCACCGCCATTCATCGAATCATAGAATCCCTACAGTGCAGAAGGAGGCCATTCAGCCCATCGAGTCTGCACCGACAGCAATCCCAAACAGGCCCTATCCCCATAACCCCATGCATTTACCCTAGCTAGTCCCCCTGAAACTAAGGGGCAACTTAGCACAGCCAATCAACCTAACCCGCATATCTTTGCGGGAGGAAACCGGAGCACCCGGAGGAAACCCAATCAGACACGGGGAGAACGTGCAAACTCCACACAGGCGGTGACCCAAGTCAGGAATTGAACCTGAGTCCCTGGCACTGTGAGGCAGCAGTGCTAACCACTGTGTCGCCCTAGAGGCAATTTAGCATGGCCAATCCACTTAATCTGCAGATCTTTGGACACTCAGGGGCAATTTAGCATGGCCAATCCACCGAACCTACACATCTTTGAACTGTGGGAGAAAACTGGAACACCTGGAGGAAACCTATGCAGGCACGCGGAAGAACGTGCAAACTCCACACAGACAGTGACCCAAGCCAGGAATCGAACCCAGGTCCCTGTGAGGCAGCGGTGCTAACCACTGTGCCACCCAATAATTCAACAAGATAATGGCTGGCCTGATTGTCACCTCAACCTCACATTCCCGCCAACCCCTCCCTGATAACCTTTCACCCCCAGGTTAATCGAGAACCTATCAACCTCCGGCTTCAAAAATATTCAAACACTGTCATGGAAACGTAGATGCCAGAATTCCATCACCTCGCCCGTCCTGGAATCGGAGCAGGCGAGGGGCGGACAATGGAAATGTCTGTTATATCGGGCAATAATTCTCGGTCTTGCCCGAGCAAGGCCGTAATACCCTGCCCGATATAACCCGCCCAGAAACTAAGTGCAGGAGGAGGCCATTCGGCCCTTCGAGCCTGCTCCGCCATTCATTTTGATCATGGCTGATCATCGGAGTCAATATCCTGAACCCTCCAATTCCCCTCCCCATATCCCTTGATCCCTTTAGCCCCAAGAGCTATATCTAATTTTTTTTCGATTGAGACAATGTTTTGACCTCAACTACTTTCTGTGGTAGTGAAATTTGAGCTGTGTTATTTGAGGAAGAGAGGGTAGGGGTGGTGAAGCGGGTGGGGGTGGGGGTGGAGGGGGGGGGGGAGTGGTGGTGGTGGGGGGGGGGGGGGGGGGGTGGCTGGATATTTTCAGGAGGCCCAAAAATCGTTTTTCATGTCAGTGTAAATTTCCCACTCTTACCAAGACCGCAATCTTGACCATAGCCCAGTCCATCACGCAAACCAACATCCCATCCATTGACTCTGTCTACACTTCCCGCTGCCTCGGCAAAGCAGCCAGCATAATCAAGGACCCCCACGCACCCCGGACATTCTCTCTTCCACCTTCTTCCGTTGGGAAAAAGACACAAAAGTCTGAGATCACGCACCAACTGACTCAAGAACAGCTTCTTCCCTGCTGCCCGCCATGCAGCGCTCAGACGGTGAGGCAGCTTTGAAATGTAACGGCTGCTCTAACGCCGGGCTCCCGTTCACTTGTCCAACAACAACGACCAGCTCAGAACCACGGAATTGTTACAGCGAGAATGGAGGCCATTCGGCCCATCGTGTCGCCACCGGCTCTCCAAATGAACATCATTGCTTCGAACCATTCCTCTGCTGTTTCCCCGTTACCCCTGTATATTGTTTCTATTCAAATCATCATCCAATGCCCTCTCGAACGCCTCGATTGAACCCATCTCCACCACACTTCCAGGCAGCTCAGTCCAGACCCCAACCGCTCGCTGGGTGAAAAAGTATTTTCTCACATCACATTTGCTTCATTTGCAAATCATTTTAAACCTGCGTCCTCTCGTTCTTGATCCTTTTATGAAGGGGAGCAGTTTTTCCCTCTCTACTCTGTCCAGTCCCTTCATGATTTTGAACATCGCGATCAAATCTCCTCTTAGCCTTCTCCTCTCCAAAGAGAACAACCTCTCCAATCTATCCTCATGTCTGAAGTTTCTCATCTCTGGAACCATTCTTTAATCCTCTTCTCTCCGATGCATTCACATCCTTCCGATAGAGTGATGCCCAGAACTGTGCACAAAATATAAAATGCTTCTAATGTGATAAGCAGACCTAAGATGTCCCACAGAATAATTCAAATCAAATCAAATCTAATCAAAGTTTCGAGGATAAAGGCAGGTCTTTCCATTTCTTGTTAATCATCTCTCACTCTGTCTTCCTTCATCATCCCTCAGTCTCAAACGATGACGAGAGGGAGGGCAGGAAAGAAATAGAGAATCTGGTGAACTGGTGCAACAATCCCTCCCTCAGTAAAACAAAGGAGATAATCATCGACTTCAGGAAGTGTAGTGGGGGGCAGTGTCCCTGTCTGCATCAACGGGGATGAGGTGGAAATGGTCGAGAGCTTCAACTTTCTAGGTGTCCAGGTCACCAACAACTGTGGTCCCTCCACGCTGATGATATAGTTAAGAAAGCCCACCAACGCCTCTACTTTCTCAGGAGGCTAAGGAAATTTGGCATGTCCACTACAATTCTCACAAACTTTTACAGATGCATCATAGAAAGCATCCTTTCTGGATGTATCACAGCTTGGTATGGCTCCTGATCTGACCAAGACCGCAAGAAACTACACAGGGTTGTGAACATAGCCCAGCCTCCCATCCATTGACTCTGTCTACACTCCCCACTGCCTTAGGAAGCAACCAGCATAATCAAGGGCCCCACACACCCCGGACATTCTCTCTTCCACCTTTTCCGTTGGGAAAAAGACACAAAAATCTGAGGTCACGTACCAACCAACTCAAGAACAGATTCTTCCCAGCTGCCATCAGACTTTTGAATGGACGTGTGATATAAGGAGAGGCTGAACAGACTGGGACTTCTTTTCTCTGGAGCGTAGGAGGCTGAGGGGTGATCTTATAGAGGTCTATAAAATAATGGGGGGCACGGATCAGCTACATAGTCAACATCATTTCCCAAAGGTAGGGGAGTCTAAAACTAGAGGGCATAGGTTTAAGGTGAGGGGGGAGAGATACAAAAGGGTCCAGTGGTGGCAATTGTTTCACTCAGAGGGTGGTGAGTGTCTGGAACAAGCTGCCAGAGGTAGTAGTAGAGGCGGGTACAATTTTGTCTTTTAAAAAGCATTTAGACAGTTACATGGGTAAGATGGGTACAGAGGGATATGGGCCAAATGCGGGCAATTGGGACTATCTTAGTGGTTAAAAAAACAGGGCAGCATGGACAAGTTGGGCCGAAAGGCCTGTTTCCATGCGGTAAACCTGTATGACTCTATGACTCTATGACTCTACCACATATTAAGTTAATCTTTATCTACACCCTAGCTATGACTGTAACATTACATTCTGTACCCTCTCTTTTCCTTCTCCCCTCTGTACTCTATGAACGGTATGCTTTGTCCGTATAGCGATAGAAATGATACTTTTCACTGTATACTAATACATGTGACAATAATAAATCAATTCAAATCAAATTAAAATTAAGACAAAATATGACACTGAGACCAGGAGCCATTCGGTCAAATGATCGGAAAGTCAGCCAAAGAGGTGGGTTATGAAGAGGGAAGTGAGGTAGAGAGGTGGGGAGGTTTAGGGAGGGAATTCCAGAGCTTGGGGCCAAGGCAACTGGAGCCTGAGCCAATAGTGGAGCAATTAAAGTTAAAGTTAAATGATTAGTCACAAGTAAGGCTTACATTAACACTGCAATGAAGTTACTGTGAAAATCCCCTAGTTGCCACACTCTGGTGCCTGCTCGGGTACACTGAGGGAGAATTTAGCATAGCAAATGCACCTAACCAGCGTGTTATACAGACAAAGCATACTGTTCATCGAGAAGGAAAGGAGAGGGTGCAGAATGTAGTGTTACAGTCATAACTAGGGTGTAGAGAAAGATCAACTTAATGCAAGGTAGGTCCATTCTAAAGTCTGACAGCAGCAGGGAAGAAGCTGTTCTTGAGTCGGGTGGTACATAACCTCAGACCTTTGTGTCTTTATCCTGACGGAAGAAGGTGGAAGAGAGAATGTCCGGGGTGCGTGGGGTCCTTAATTATGCTGACTGCTTTGCCGAGGCAGCGGGAAGTGTAGACGGAGTCAATGGATGGGAGGTTGGTTTGTGCGATGGACTGGGCTACATTCACGACCCTTTGTAATTTCTTGAGGTCTTGGGCAGAGCAGGAGCCATACCAAGCTGTGATACAACCAGAAATAATGCTTTCTATAAAAGTTGGTGAGAGTCAGAGCGGACATGCCGATTTTCCTTAGTCTTCTGAGAAAGTAGAGGCGTTGGTGGGCTTTCACGGGTCAGGTAGACGGATTGGCAAGGATGGGATTTGGTGTGGGTTCAGCCACAGGGCTGTGGAGTTTTGGAGAATCTGAAGATTTACAGAAGGTAGAGTGAGACAGGCCAGCCTGGGGTACACTGGATTGTCAAGTCTGGAGGTGGCAGAGACACAATTGAGGGTTTTAGCACCAGATGAGCTGAAACAGAGCCGAGCAAATACCATTGTAAAATGAGGGAGAATTTAGCACGGCCAATGCACCCTAACCGGCACGTCTTTAGGACTGTGGGAGGAAGCCAGAGCACCCGGAGGAAACTCACGCAGACACGGGGAGAAGGTGCAAACTCCCCAGAGACAGTGACCCGAGCTGGGAATCGAACCCGGATCCCTGGCGCTGCGAGGCAGCGGCGCTAACCCACTGTGCCACCAAAGTTTTTTTTTGTTTATTAGTGTCACAAGTAGGTTTACATTAACACTGCAATGAAGTTACTGTGAAAATCCCCTAGCCACCACACTCTGCCGCCTGTTCGGGTACACTGGGGAAGAATTTAGCACGGCCAATGCACCCTAACCAGCACGTCTTTTGGACTGTGGGTGGAAACCGGAGCACCCGGAGGAAACCCACGCAGCGAATTGTGCAAACTCCGCACAGACAGTGACCCAAGTCGGGAATCGAACCCGGGTCCCTGGCGCTGTGAGACAGCAGTGCTCTGCCTCACGAACCAGCCATCCAGCCAACTGAGCTAACCGACTGTGACTCTTTTTTTGGAACGACTGCACCCCGTACTCTACTGTTCGTGCACGTTGATATCTAGGGCAGAGGCAGATATAGATATATGTCACCAGGAAATGTCATCCCACTGAATCAATCATCTTGACAAAAGAGGGGGGCGGAAAAGATATTGTCATCATATGATTGTGTCGCAAGCTGTGAAATACTGAACAAAATGAACGTGGACTTTAACATGGAAAATGATGGCCATGGGGAGGGATTTATTTTTGAGTCGAGGTTGAGTGGGTTGGGTCTGTACTCATTGGAGTTTAGAAGAGTGAGAAGCGACCTTATTGAGGCATATCAGACTCTCAAGGGGATTGACAGGGGAGATGCTGAGAGGTTGTTTCCCCCTTGTGGGAGAATCAGAGGACATTGGCCGGAATTCTCCGACCGTTCACGCCGGCGGGATTCTCCGGTCCGGCCGGCAGTGCCTGTGTTTCCCACTGGATGTCGTCAGAGGGAATTCCCACTGACCAGAGAATCCCGCCGCTAGCAAACAGCGCGCCAGCTCCCACTGGCGGGAAACACACGGCTGGGAGGCCGGAGAGTCTCGCCCCTAATCTCTGTAAGTGGGGGTCGCCCATTTAAGCAGAGATGGGGAGGAATTTCTTCTCTCAGAGCATAGTGACTCTGAATACTGCAGAAGGCTGCGGAGATTGGGTCGTTAAGTATGTTCAAGGTTAAGATAGACCGAATCATAGAATCCTATAGTGCACAGGAGGCCATTCAGCCCATCGAGTCTGCACCGACCACAATCCCACCCAGGCCCTATCCCCATAACCCCAAGTATTTACTCTCATAGAGTCATAGAGGTTTACAGCATGGAAACAGGCCCTTCGGCCCAACTTGTCCATGCCGCTCTTTTTCTTTAAAACCCATAAGCTAATCCCAATTGCCCGCATTTGGCCCATAGCCCTCTATACCCATCGCACCGATCTAAAACTCTCCTAACCCCCTGACACTAAGGAGCAATTTAGCATTGGCCAATCCATCTAACCCACGCATCTTTGCACTGTGGGAGGAAACCGGAGCACCCGGAGGAAACCCACGCAGACACGGGGAGAACGTGTAAACTCCACACAGACAGTGACCCGAGCCGGGAATCGAACCCGGGTCCCTGGAGCTGTGAGGCAGCAGTGCTAACCACCATGCCACCGTGCCGCCCACCATGCTGCGATCGATTTTTCATTAGTAAGAAATCTTTGTATCCTCACTGGCTACAGGGGAGGTCCCAGAAGATTGGAGAATAGCCAATGTTTTTCTATCATTTAAGAAGGGTAGCAAGAATAATCCAGGTAATTACAGGCCGGTGAGCCTTACGTCAGTGGTAGGAAATTTATTGGAGAGGATTCTTCGAGATTTACTCCCACTTGGAAACAGTTGGAGACATTAGCAAGAGGCAACATGGTTTTGTGAAGGGGGGGTCGTGTCTCACTAACTTGATCGAGTTTTTTGAGGAAGTGACGAAGATGATTGATGAGGGTAGGGCAGTGGATGTTGTCTATATGGACTTCAGTAAGGCCTTTGACAAGGTCCCTCATGGCAGATTGGCGCAGAAGGTGAAGTCGTATGGGATCAAAGGTGAGCTAGCAAGGTGGATACAAAACTGGCTTGGTCAAAGAAGACAGAGGGTAGCAGTGGAAGGGTGAGTTTCTGAATGGAGGGCTGTGACAAGTGGCGTTCCTCAGGGATCAGTGCTGGGACCTTTGCTGTTTGTAATATATATATGTTTTGGAGGAAAATGTAGCTGGTTTGATTAGTAAGTTTGCGGACGACACAAAGGTTGGTGGATTTGCGGATAGCGATGAGGACCATCAGAGGATACAGCAGGATATCGATCAGTTGGAGACTTGGGCGGGGAAATGGCAGATGGATTTTAATCCAGCCAAATGTGAGGTAATGCATTTTGGAAGGTCCAATACAGATGGGAAATATACAGTAAATGGCAGAACCCTTAGGAGTATTGATAGGCAAAGGGATCTGGGTGTACAGGTACACAGGTCACTGAAAGTGGCAACGCAGGTGGAGAAGGTCGTCAAGAAGGCAGATGGCATTCTTGCCTTCATTGGCCAGGGCATTGAGTTTAAAAATTGGCAAGTCATGTTGCAGCTTTATAGAACCTTAGTTAGGCCGCACTTGGAATATAGTGTTCGATTCTGGTCGCCACACTACCAGAAGGATGTGGAGGCTTTGGAGAGGGTACAGAAAAGATTTACCAGGATGTTGCCTGGTATGGAGGGCATTAGCTATGAGGAGAGGTTGGAGAAACTCGGTTTGTTCTCACTGGAACGACGGAGGTTGAGGGGCGACCTGATAGAAGTCTACAAGATTATGAGAGGCATGGACAGAGTGGATAGTCAGAAGCTTTTTCTCAAGGTGGAAGCGTCAGTTACTAGGGGGGCATAGGTTTAAGGTACGAGGTGCAAGGTTCAAAGGAGATGTACGAGGCAATTTTTTTACACAGAGGGTGGGGGGTGCCTGGAACTCGCTGCCGGGGGAGGCAGTGGAAGCGGATACGGTAATAACTTTTAAGGGGTGTCTGGACAAATAGATGAATAGGATGGGAATAGAGGGACATGGTCCCCGGAAGGGTAGGGGGCTTTAGTCCTCCCACAGTCCAAAGATGTGGAGGTTAGGTGGATTGGCCAGGCTAAATTGCCCTTAAGACGTGTCAGTTAGGGGATTAGTGGGATAAATACTTGGGGTTACAGGGAACAGGTCTGGCTGGATTTCCCCTTTGTGTCAGGGGGATTATGTGGGGATAGGGCCTGGGTAGAATTGTTGTCAGTGCAGACGCGATGGGCAAAATGGCCTCTTTTTGTACTGTAGGGATTCTATGATCTCTTCTATGAAACCGGAGCACCCGGAGGAAACCCACGCAGACATGGGGAGAATGTGCAGACTCCGCACAGACAGTGACCCAAGCCGGCAATCGAACCCGGGTCCCTGGCGCTGTAAGGCAGCAGCGCTAACCACTGTGCCCCCAGAGTGAGGGAGAGGATAAAGAAACTCGGAGGGGAGAGAGAAAGAGAGGAGAAAAAGAGAGAGAGGAGAGAGAGAGGAGAAGAGGGAGGAGAGGAGAGAGAGGAGACAAGAGAGAGGGGAGGGAAGAGAGAGGAGAGGGAGAGAGAGAGAGAGAGAGAGGGGGAAGGAGGGAGAGTGAGGGAGAGAGAGGGAGAGAGAGGGAGGCAGAGAGAGGGAGGGAGTGGGAGGGAGGGAGGGACGGAGGGAGAGTGAGGGAGAGAGAGGGAGAGAGAGGAGGGAGAGAGAGGGAGGGAGTGGGAAGGAGGGAGTGGGAGGGAGGGGAAGGGAGGAGGAGTGAGGGAGAGTGAGGGAGAGTGTGGGAGGGAGAGGGAGGGAGAGGGAAGGAGTGGGAGGGAGGCAGAGGAGGGAGAGTGAGGGAGGGAGAGAAGAGGGAGAATGATAGAGATAGAACGAGAGAATGCAGACGGAGAGATACTGAGGGAGGAGAGAGGGCGAGCAATTACGAAAAGAGAAAAAAGGATTGAGGGAAGGGATGAATACAGAGTTAAAAAACATGACCTGAAGGAGTCAGCAGGGAAAATGGAAAGGAAAGGAGAGAGGGTGCGACGAGAAACAAGAGAGCAAAAGGACAATGAAGCAGAGAAAAGTAGAGTCTGTGTGTGAATAGGAGACAAAGAGAGAGAGAGGAGGAAAGCAGGATTAAGAGGAAGCTCATAAGGGAATGAATGAACACTGATGCACTTGAATGGCTAATTCTCCCATTCAGAGCTGCCTCTCTGTGTGTCAGGCTTTTTTTTTAAGAATGAACTTTTGCTTTTTATTCATGAAGGTGAATTTCATTCAGTTTCTGACTGGATTCTTTCAATCCTCTCTCTCTCTCTCTCTCTCTCTCGACGTTGCCTCTGCATTTCTCTCTCTCTCTCTCTCTGTGTCTGTCTGTCTGTCTCTCTCTCTCTCTGTCTGTCTGTCCCTCTCTCTCTATCTGTCTGTCTGTGTCTCTCGGTCTGTCTGACTCTTCAGAACCTGCCGTCTGAAGACACGTCGCTATTTTTTGGTACCTTTATGTCTATATAAAACTCTCAGACCGAGATGCCTCGGGGCAGTATCGACTCTTTCTATTCTGTTTATAGAACAGTCAAAGCTCTCGAGGGGACCTGCTGACGCACTTCAGCACGTGAGTCCCCTTGATAAATCTCGGACCCCTGACATGGAGTCTGCCTCCAGAATTTCAATTATTAACTGTCTGGGTGCTAAGGGAACAATTCTGTAACCAGAGATGCAGTGTGATGGTGCCATCAATTATTATTTTATTAAGAGCGTTGTTCCTCCACCTTTCAATAATCATCATTCTCACTCACAATTCTTCTCAACGCGATGTTTATTTTCAATGTAATTTCCGCCCCCCCCCCCCCCCCCCCCCCCCCCCCCCCGACCACAACCCTCGGGCCGGTGGGGTTCGCAGGTAGTTCCGCATCCTCTACCCCATTTCCTACTTTACTCTCTCTCACCTTCACCATCTTTGGAGCTTTCTCTCACCCTCCCCCCACCCCCCCCCCCCCCCCCCACCCCCCACCCCCATTTTGTGCTCCCTCGCTTTCTCCCCCTGCTCTCTCATTTGCGCTCTCGGCGTTAGTTGCCCGTTCCACGTGACTGACTGGCGATTGCCAGCGCCATCTTCAAGCGGGTGGGGGGGCCATTTCGGCCAGGCCGGATGATACGGCGCTTTCACACACACACACATATACACACACGTGTACTCATGCGCACGCAGCAACATGCAGACGTTCACACACACACACGTATGGACGTACAATTATGCGTGCAAGCAAGAAAATGGATGTACAGGTACACACAGGCTTACGTAACCATGCACACACATAAAATACACACAAACATGTGCACACACACAAATATGCACACGTACAAATATGCACAAACATGCATAAACGCAAATATGCACACACATGCAAATATGCACACACACAAACATGCACACACGTGCAAATATGCACATGTGTGTACACAATCAGAAACATGCACATACACAAACATACATAAACACACAAATATGCATGCACTCACATAAACAAACATGCACACACAGAAACATGCACACAAACACAAACCTGCACACACAGCCACTCAAATACAAACATGCACATGCATAAAAACATGCACACACACGCACACACACACACGCACACACACAAACATACACACGCAGACTTGCACAAACAAATGCAAGCATGTTGACACACACAAGCATATATACACACACATGCTTGCACACATGGCTGAAGGTACACAAGGCTGCAAAAGCCATGACAATATTCCAGCAATAGTTCTGAAGACTTGAGCTCCAAGACTGGCCGCGCCCCTAGCTAAGCTGTTCCTGTATATCTGCGACACTGGCATCTACCCGGCAATGTGGAAAACCACCCGGCTGTGACCTACACACAAAATACAGGACAAATCCAACCCGGCCAAATACCCCTCTATCAGCCGACTCTCGATCATCAGCAAAGTACGCGCGGTGGCACAGTGGTCGGCACTGCTGTCTCACAGCGCCAGGGACCTGGGTTTGATTCTCGGCTTGGGTCACTGTCTGTGCGGAGTCTGCACGTCCTCCTCGTGTCTGCGTGGGTTTCCTCCGGGTGCTCCGGGTTTCCTCCCACACTCCAAAGATGTGCGGGTTAGGTGGATTGCGCCATGCTAAATTCTCCCTCAGTGTACCCGAACAGGCGCCTAGGGGATTTTCACAGTAACTTCGTTACAGTGTGAATGTAAGCCGACTTGTGACACTGATAAATAAATGAACTTAAACTTGAAAATAAGTGATGGAAGGGGTCATCGACAGTGCTATCAAGCAGCACCTGCTCAGC
The DNA here is from genome assembly GCF_964213995.1 of Mustelus asterias. NCBI lineage: Eukaryota > Metazoa > Chordata > Chondrichthyes > Carcharhiniformes > Triakidae > Mustelus > Mustelus asterias. The sequence goes on along the minus strand of NW_027591482.1, from coordinate 28 downwards.
AATAAACTGCTCGCTGACGCCCCAGTTT